>NW_025766574.1:0-32987 GCF_003918875.1 Haliotis rubra | reverse complement strand
TGCCGCGGGCTAGGCACCATAAAACCAGCTTCAGTCTGGGCTAGTACAAGCAGCCACACATACACATACACACGCATGCGTCGTCATATGCTTCGAAATATTCTCAAGCACGACGTTAAACCCAGTTCCACCACCTCACCACTTGTGAAGGATGGTCACAACCACTGCAATATATACGTTGGCGTGTATGCTGAAGATATATTTGAAGAAATAAATAACACCAAGAAAGATCCGAATTAGAACTGATCATCAGCAATGATATTTAACCCCGGCATATAATACGGGGAAACGAGTCAACTGCTTCTGTTCGTTCCCGGAATCATTTTGTTTCGGAGCATAACTAAAACTTCGTTCAATATTTTTCAACAAAACTTGGTATATATATATATATATCAAACAGAAACTTGAAATGGTGCCATTTTGCTATTTACAGATTTTGGGCATGTTTTCTCAGGATTTTACGGAAACAATTTGGACTTACCTTTAAAAGGGGTGAATTTTCGTTTCCCGGAGCGTAAATCAAAACTCGCTCATCTATCTACTTCATTAGTGCAGATATATGAGACAGATTCCAAACTTGTTGCCTTTGCTAGCGCAGCCTTTTAGCATTTTTCCCGGTTTCAAAGGAGATGATTTGGACTTAGTCTCAAATGAGAGGGCTTCTATTTCCGATTACAATTTCGAAAAACTTTTCAATATCTTTATACAAGATTTTGCAGATATATCAAACAGATCTTGAAGTGATGGCTTTGCTGTTTGCAGATTTTGGGGCATTTATGTGTTTTCATGATTTCCATGGAAACGATTTGGACTTTAAGTAACGCTGTCAGATGATTTGTTCCTTCATCTTCAGCTGACTATTGGTCTTATCTTTATGGGCGACTGACGGGATCGGATGGTTCATCCCGCTGACATGGTCGCCATGTAGCATCGTTCCATCCTCACCTAGATCGATGTTCATACCGTCAACCACTGGACTACCTGCTGTTCAGGCATATTTTTAACGCAGACCTCTAATTGATAAACCTGGAATAGTGCCGATAGCGTTGTTTATAAAAAAGCAAACATTTTGTGTAATAGGTTTTCATCGGACAATGAAGAGTTCACTGAGCATCTGTAAAGAGGATTTGACGTCTTCTCGACAGAAGCAGGAAATGGGTTCTTGGAAGATGTAATCCCATCCTTTAAGACTTTATCCAACAGCGAAATTCCGGAAATTCATGAAGATACAAACGGGTTCTTTGACTTCATTTACAAAGGATCAACGCACATAGAGAACGTTTAGAGCAGGTAATGGTTATTTCCATCAAAAGCTCTTTAGACTACCTCTAGCACTTACTATATGTTGTGTATATACATATGGCTTACATCGAAGATGAATTTGTTCACTAACTTGTGGAATAACTGCAAACCTTACTCATATATGAATAGCACGAGGATCATGCATCATTGCTGACGAAAAGCATGTGCAAATATCGCGCATGTGAACAGCTTGTGTTTTGGTGTAAAGTTTGTTAAGAATGGCTAATTTTCGCTGACTTCATCCTTTATCGAACTCCGCGAAACAATTCATCTTTTCAAAGTTACGAATTTGTTTTACGATACATCAGTTCATATGTAAACAGTACCTTTAAATAGTATGGAATATTTTGCAAAATCAATTTAGAACAGTTGCCTGAAGTAAGTGGCTACATTTGCACTAGTAAGTCTAAACTTTTGATGGGTAGTATATTATGTTGACCGTGCATCAAAAGAGACACCCGGTGTCAAGTGGCTGCTATAGCTTCGTTGGCAATTGACGTAAGCATCAATTTTTAAGTAACGTTTTCTCTCGAACCTGAGCATAATATTTAAACGCCGCAGTTTACGTACTTCGATAATATTGTCCATCACTCATGATATTATCTGCGGTTGAAGCTGGTCTACGATGGCCCGTGTTTCGTATAAAGTCACTCTCAGGAAGATGAGAATCCGGACCTGTAAATATTCTAGTCTTGATTCGACACCACCGTGGTTCATGTTATGAACGACGATGGGATATTATGACACGCAATCAACAAGGTCTCCCAGTCCTGACCAATTCGATCACCAAAGTCAACAAGCACGGGTTATCTTGGGTCAATACTTATCATGAATCTCCACGGGGTGATCCATTAAATTCTATGACACATCAAGACAATAATTCACGTAATTACCGTACTTGTAATTACCATATTGTTTCCTGAAGGACTTGTGATATCTGCATCGTATTTCGTAAGTTTCGAGATGGTTTTATTCCATTTTGGATGGACGCATTTACGACAAACGTATCCAGATCCCATCACAAACGACCTTCAAAATGTCTAGCGTCTATAATCTAAAAACTAAAATATTCCCAAAAACAGTAAACAACTTTTTGAGGCAAAAATAATTACCTAATAATTTCGTATATCTTATCGCTTACTTTATATACAACAGCAATATGCAAATCGACAGAAACGTGTTATTGCAATTAATTCATTCATTAACTGTATTAAATGCAAATATACAATTAAGTCAAAATCGAGCGCGGGAATGTTAGTTGGAGTGGGTCACGCAAGTTTACGTTGCAACGTTAAGGTTAAAACATGAACAATTGACGCCAGATATTCTCAGCACCACTCGATGGTGGATGGAAGGATATGTGGCAAGGTGAGAAGATCTTGGGTCAAGGTCATCGTGCAGGTTAACTTTACACGTTTCCAACTTATATGTTTCTAAAAAACGCATATCTCTTTAAAATATCAATTTTAATTGTAAAATATAGAAGTTGTGTCAATAAGGGTTGCACTTTTACCTCAATAAACCTGATTTTCAGATACACAACGTGACTTCACAGACGCCATGTTGATTGCCCAGAAAGAGGCAGAGGAGGAAGAGGATCCAGGAACTACTTGCACAGTTTACAAACACGCATCTCGGCCAGACAGTATTGGATGTTTTCGGAGGTAATCAAGGAATAAATGAAGCTTTCCAAAAGCATCGCAAGAAACTAGGAAGGTCGCTACTACTTGAAACAAATATCTTTGAAACATATCGGAAAATTGACTTGACACAAATGTAATAATGTTTGTCAATATAGAATTATTTATCTTCGCGTTCGAAAGTAGCTATAAACACAGATATTTAAATTGTGAATATTAAATTCCACATTTTATTCACATTTTATTGCCTTTTAAATGGAGGGGTAGACTAGTGGTTAACGCGTTTGCTCGTCACGCCGAAGATCCGGGGTTCGATTCCCTCATATGGGCACAGTGTGTGAAGCCAATTTCTGGTGCCCCACCGTGATATTTCAGGAACATTACTAAAAGCGGCGTAAAACGAAACTTACTCACCACAATTGTCTTTTAATCTGTACCGTAATTTACGTTATAAACTTTCACCCCGATAGCGGGATTGGACACGTCACGACAGACTCTGTATTGACACTCCTGTACCTTGCAGCCTACCCGGAAGTACAAGCGAAACTCCATGCGGAAGTTGACAGGGTGTTGGGTAAGAAAGCCTTTAGAATTCAAATCATTTCCTATCAGTGTCATTTTCACACTGGAGTTTGCTAAGTTTATCACAGGCAGTTAGACAGCATTTGCTGTCGAAAGTGCAAGATACTGTATTTACGCCACCGATCGATCCGAATTATGTAAACTGACGGGCTAAAGAAACGTTACCACTTTGAAATTGAAATTACCCCAAATTCAACTGCAACCACCATCACATGAAAAAACAGATCGCCCCAAACAATGCGTTTTCCACTTGGAAATAAGGCATGAAATGCCTTTTCACCATTTTGCCCAAATATTGTTTGCATGTTTTTTCACGCAAAGCGAAAATGAAATGCCAAACACATATAAAACTAATGCCAATGTGTTGTCAGACATTCATTCTATTTTAAAAATACAGCAAAAGAATGGCGCGATTAACTTTGCGACGAGAAATATTCTCGTTATGTCTACCATGATCCAAAAACATGATCCACAAGTTATCAGTTTCTGACATTCTGTTTTAATTAACTTTTTGGTAAATACCCTTGTAAATAATCGCCCACAATGCGTTTGTAATGAATCTATCTATGCTCAGATTTGGTCCACTAAGATTGACAATTATAACCAAAGAATAAACGACGACATTACTAAGATCTGTTCCCGAAGCAAACAAAACAAAATGAGTCAATAAAGTAAACTAAAAAAGAAACGAATAAAATGATTTAGAAAAACGCAGTTCATGAAACATCACTTCATGAAAGATGTAATGAAAAGAACCGAATAGAAACTTAGTATTGAGGTGTATATAACATCTTGTGTGAATATGCGTTGACGTGGTTGGTCCCGAAAACCGCTGCTTAGTGTTTTGTCTGAAATGATATTAATACTAAATGAAAGTAGCCCGAGGTACATTTTTTTTCAAAATGAAGATTGCCATGAAATTGGGACTTACCTAACTTGTATACGACGATTCATTCATTCACTCATTCAACGAGTCCGCCACTTCGTTTGAAAGCATAAACTGCCAGTAAGGATTGTTTCTGAAAAATCATCATACAGGTGAGCGGCGAGTGCCGATGCTGTCCGAACGACACAAGCTGCCGTACACCGAAGCCGTGCTCTATGAGAGTATGCGGAAAGGGGCAGTGGCGCCTCTGGGTCTCCCCCACTCAACCACTTGTGATACAACTGTCGGTAAGACGGGAGCAGTCTGTATGTTAGTCTTTGACGTAACGACTACGTTTAATATCAGTATTTAAACAGGTTAAGATTTGTCCTACAATGTGGGTCTGTATACATTGGCAGTAACATAGTACGGAATGGGCAAGGTGAGGCTGTTTAAAATATGTTCCTTTTAGGAGATAAGGGTGACCCACTGGTCTTCTGTAGTTAGAATTGCAAAAGAACAGAATTGCACAAATGAACTGTTCAGGATCCACAGATCGAAGGATCGAATCTCGGACTTGTCCGGAATATGATCACCTTCGACCTTGGTTTGCTGGTCCGAGACTTGCTGATTTCTGCAAGTTACATGTCTCACTTTGTACTTTAGTCTGCATTAAACTGAAACAATATTCCAAGATATGAACTCACTCCCTCACTCCCTCTCTCATCCACCAGCCCTAAACCCACCCACCAACCAAACCCTTCACTCAGTCACCCACACTGTTCAAATTTAGATTCAGCAGCGTCCTCAGGTACGTCCCGATTCCCCTGTTAACGGAGATTCTCATTAACGTGATATCTCATGAACTGTTTTTCAAACTGTACCCAATGTGACAGCCTACATTGGGTGATTACGCAGACACCAGTCGATTTGGGTGACCTTGACGTTATCTTTCAAGGTCACCACGACACTGACCGCTTTTCAAACTGTTGTTAACGCGATATTTCATGCACTGTTGTACCCAGTGCCTTCAAATTTGGTGACAGCCTACATTGGGGATTTCACAGACACCAGTTGATTTTCGGTGACCTTGACCTAATCTTCAAGGTCACCACGATACTTTGACCGCTTTTAAAGGCGATATCTCATAAAACATTGCAACCAATGTTTTCAAGTATGTTAACAGCCTACATTTGGTGATTATGCAGACACCAGTCATTTCAGGCATCTTGTATGTGACCCAAAATAAAAGTAGTGAATATAGATATTCCATTCTTTAGCGGCGGGGGACATTGCCATATCAGCGGCAAACACTTTTTATTTTTAATTTGTGTTTCTTTCCGACCTCCTCAGCTGGCTACGAGATTCCAAAAGGGACGATCGTGCTGGCCAACATCTTCGCTATCCACCATGATCCAAGACACTGGAAGGAACCGGAAGTGTTTAATCCCGAACGTTTCTTGACGATTCCGGAAGGTTTGCACCGACGTCTGAAAGTTGGATGCCTTTCTCTGTCGGCAAGAGGGCGTGTATGGCGGAAGCGTTGGCCAAACCGGAACTGCATGTTGTCTTGGCCTCGTTCATGAGGTGTTTTGAGATTCGACTGCCTGGCGGAGTGACTCCTGACCTTGAACCGGAAGGTGGAAGCATCAACTTCGTGCCTAAGCCCTATCAGGTTGTCGTCAAAAACAGATTTGCATGAGATGGGAAGATGTGACAATCCAGGCGATGTCCACGTGTACTTGGAGGACCAATTATTCACGAAATTGACTGAATTATACCTCTAGTATATACTCTCAGCTAAACTGGTAGAAAGTAATGCTAGACTCTATTGTTGACTTAAACATTTTTCTTAACATCCTTATCCGTCTGTAAATACATAAAATGTATGCTTTGCCATACCTAGCTATTAGGTTCATCTGTAACATCTAGCCATGTGATTCCATTGTCACTTCTTGCCATGTGGCTCTATCGTCACCTTCAGCCATGTGGCTCAATCGTCTCCTCTATCCATGTGGTTCTGTGTTCTCCTCCAGCCATGTGGCTCTATCGTCTCCTCCCGCCATGTGCCTCTATCGCCTCCTCCAGCCATGTGGTTCTGTGTTTTCCTCCAGCCATGTGGCTCTATCGTCTCCTCCAGCCACGTGGCTCTATCATCTCCTCTAGCCATGTGGTTCTGTGTTCTCCTCCAGCCATTTGGCTCTATCGTCTCCTCCAACCATGTAGTTATGTCGCCTCCTCCAGCCATCTGGCTCTATCGTCTCCTCCAGCCATGTGGCTCTATCGTCTCATCCAGCCATGTGGCTCTATCGTCTCCTCCAGCCATGTGGCTCTATCGTCTCCTCCAGCCACGTGGCTCTATCGTCTCCTCCAGCCATGTGGCTCTATCGTCTCCTCCAGCCACGTGGCTCTATCATCTCCTCTAGCCATGTGGTTCTGTGTTCTCCTCCAGCCATTTGGCTCTATCGTCTCCTCCAACCATGTAGTTATGTTGCCTCCTCCAGCCATCTGGCTCTATCGTCTCCTCCAGCCATGTGGCTCTATCGTCTCATCCAGCCATGTGGCTCTATCGTCTCCTCCAGCCATGTGGCTCTATCGTCTCCTCCAGCCACGTGGCTCTATCGTCTCCTCCAGCCATGTGGCTCTATCGTCTCCTCTAGCCACGTGGCTCTATCGTCTCCTCCAGCCATGTGGTTCTGTGTTCTCCTCTAGCCGTGTGGCTCTATCGTCTCCTCTAGCCATGTGGTTCTGTGTTCTCCTCAAGCCATGTGGCTTTATAGTCTCCTCTAGCCATGTGGTTCTGTTGTCTCCTCCAGCCACGTGGCTCTATCGTCTCCTCTAGCCACGTGGTTCTGTCATCTTCTCCAGCCATGTGGCTCTATCGTCTCTTTCAGCTTCTCCAACTCCTTATTCACATACAACAAACACTTACATAACATGGCATGCTGTACGGTGCACCATAGTTTATTCGTTTCAAACAGAATATAAATAAGTTTTACACAGTATGTACAAACTACATCCATCGAGCCTTAAGTCATAAGGCGCCGTCTCCTTACATCGCTGAAGCAGCTACGAACCCGCCATTTACATCTTGCATTGCTCGTGGCATATGCCCCCGATGACTCACGTATTCTAACGGCTCGCCAGCCTGGACATGTCCGTCCCACCCAACAGTGCCAGTCATCGGTCTGTAACATTACACGAGAATTAAACATTCAGTATGGAACACATACATATATACAGACAGTGTATATATCCGCTCTCATAGAAATCACATCATATAGCATCAAATCAAAAATGACCGCTGGTGCACCGCAGCTGAGAATGGCCTAATTCAAATTTCCCTCCCTTTTATACCTATCAGAGCGCCCTCATACTCATAGCATTACTTCCCTTTGTTGTATCTTCCGACGCTAGGAGAAAGAAATTTCATTCTAATTCGTACCTCAAACGAAAGAAATTATATTTCTCCAACTCCTTATTCACATACAACAAACACTTACATAACATGGCATGCTGTACGGTGCACCAACTGAGACATAAAGAACGGGCAGATTTACAATCCAAGCGAAAGAGACACTTTCAAACGCTTCTCAATATCATCTTTCACATAACCGTCTTTTGCATTTTCACTTTTCCACCTGCCATGACGCTTAAACATTCTATCTGGAATGCCATTGTTTGCGGCTGCAGTAGCTCCACCTGCTCTCAAACTGTGCAGACCAAACTTCGATATATCACTCACATGTGAACTAAACACCTCAATGAAAAGCTCTCTCAAACGGGAATAGGACATGGGCTTATTGTCAGCTCTCAAAATGTAACCATTTTCAGTCTTACTCATATTTCTGAATATAAATTCAGGATCTTTCACTTTGGTAAGTTTCAAATATCGTTCCAACCATGCTACAGGGCACATATTTGTACCTGTCCGGCCTATGATAATCCAAGCCCCATCTCTATAGACATCAGTTTTTGACTTCTGAATAAACATGGACACGTAAGCTTGACAAAATACTACATCACTCCGAGTTATCGCTAATAACTCCGATGATCTCATGAAACCTGAATAAGCTAACAGGCACATTACAACAGTTCTCATTTTGTACAATGAGCATTCCTCCGCATTGTCTGGTACAATCTTATTCAACAGCTCAACTGTTATAGGCTCTTTCTTACAAACAGGCTTGGCTAACTTCCTCTTAGCTGCTTCAAGTACGTTTTTTTACTAACGTACTCTCTGTGGGGCTTTCTAAACCAACTAAAACATGGGCATGTCTCAAGCTATAATAAGCTGTCTGAACAGGTGAGAAAGTCTCACTTTGCTGACACATTGCTAACAAATATAAAGAACAGTGCAAAGGTGATACTGGCATATCTGTTGACATACCCTGGGCCAAAGCCCATTTCTTCCATGCTTTAAAACCATAATCATACTTTTTATTTGTGGAGTTTGCTCTCGAGCAAGACAAATGCTCTGGAAGACGTCTTACGAGCTCCCTCATAGATGGAGGTAAAGTCAGTATCTCACTTCTATATACATGTTCAAACACACCTGCAACACGGAAACAACATCATCAGAATATCACACGTAAAGCCATCATGTTGAAGTTTAAATCGTTCACTCCAAACAACCCGCCAAACTGTCTGCTTGGTACATATGCCTCCTTACAAGTGGGAAGATACATCCAGCCTTTAACTTGAGGTATAAATACCTTATTAGGACACAATATAGGCCAGAAATTGGCTGAATACCATACAGGAATGACGATAGTTCCCTTAGCGTGACACTCCCTCATATGCCTGAGAACACGTGCGATCATAAACACAGGAGGCACTATCCAGTTATTGTCTTCACCCCAGGACATAGATAAAGCATCCACTCCGTCACTTCCTGGATTCCAAAATCTTGAGTTAAACCTTACAACCTTAGTATTGTAATATGACGCAAATCTGTCAACATCAAATGGGCCCCATTTGGCAGAGACGCGTTGAAACACGTAATCCTGGATACCCCAATCATCTGCATCGACTATCTTACTCAGATAATCAGCACGCTCATTTTCTAACCTTGGTATCCACTGCATGTCAACTCTGATATTATATTCATTGCACAGCTTGAAAATATCTAGAGCCAAAGCTTGAAGATCGACTTTCATGCTACCTTTCGACAAAATCGACTCTACATTTTGATTGTCAGTAAACCATTTTACTTTGTGCGACTCCAAAATGGAAACAAAACTTTTCATAACCAACAACACAGCCTTCAACTCTCTCCAAGTGGAACTCCGTGACGCTTCTAATGCTGACCACTGACCATGTGATATGGCTTGACCAACTTCTACACAGTACCCACCAAAACCGGAATTACTAGCATCACTGTAAACTACCCGTGTAGGAATACTTCCATAGCTTAGAGTACATTCACTGTGTCTGTCAATATGTGAAGCCCAAAATTGTAACTGATCTCTACTCAGGTACGATATCATTACAGTTTCTTTCCACGATGTAGCCTGGAGTGTCTGAATACTCAGAAACTTTGTCATTAGCTGAGACAAAGTACCAACAACCATCTTCATAGCAACTACTTGCCCAACAACCGAAGCTAAGCTCTTTACAGGGACTGGAACAGTAGAAGACAAAAGTTCTGCTATACTTTGCTTAAGCTTAGATATTTTCCGTTGAGGAATAGACAACTTCATTTGTCTTGTATCTATGATAAAACCTAACCATTCGATCTCTTGAACTGGCTTCCATAGGGACTTTTCTACTTTTGGTACAAAGCCTGCTTTTAACAAGTCTTGCTTGACAAGTTGGCCAACAGCTGCCGTTTCACATTCGGGAAAAACTTGAAAGGATCCCATCATCTAGAAAAGTAACAATCTTGTAACCTTGGAAACGCCAAAACTTTACCAACTGTCTGGTAACCTTAGTAAACACATAAGGAGCTGTACTCAAACCAAAAGGGAGGACAAGAAATTTAAAATACTTCTTGTCTTTTCCTGAACCCCATGCAAATCCTAGAAACTGCGTATGTTCTTGGTAAATATCAATATGGTGATATGCAGAATGGATGTCGAATTTCACTAGCCAATCATTCTTTTCTATGTACAACAATGCAGTTCTCCAGTCCTCATACTTAACTGAGGCTTTCCACAGATGTTTATTCACTCTAGACAAGTCTAAAATAAGACGCTTCTTACCAGAATGTTGTACAGCTACAGATAAAGGGTTAACCACGTAAGGTTTATCTGAACACTGAGCAATCAACCCTCTGCGCAACAAATCTTGAACAGCTGATGACACAAAGTCAGAATTCTCCTTAGCAGATCTATTGTTCCTTATATTCATTCTTTGTGGGGTAGAATAAAATGGTATTTTGTATCCGTATTCAATAATGTCTAGAACAAAATCAACAGCACATATTTCTTTCCAAAACGAAACATGATTTTTCAGTCTACCCTTTACAATTATATCTATCCCATCTTGTTCATATTCATAAAAGTCATTTGTAAGGCCAGGTGCAACAACGTTTACATTATCATCACGTAATGTATACTCAACTTCTGGTTCTGCTTCCTTGGAACGTATCCTACTCTCTGTCGAGCTTCCCGCGTTGCTGAGTTGTGTTGTTAAGTAAGGGACACTGACGTCTCCAGTGGTTGAAGTCGCCACACATGAAGCACGCTCCTGACCTTTGACCACGGCCACGAAAATTATTAGACTGGTCACCAGCATGAGAATCCGTTGAAGCTTGAGTGACTGTCGAGGAAGGACGCTGGATTGGCTTGTAAGGATGCAATCGTGCGGAACGAGATGCCCTTGTCTTGATTTTCTTAATCGCTTTGCTTTCCGCTCGGTTGATTCTTTTGTCGTCATCAGAATCTGACGCCAATTCATGAGCCACATAATTACGCACTGTTTCCCAGCCCCCCTCTGAGGAATCAGCTATTTTTATGTGTTTGTTTCTTGTCTGGAACCTGGAAACTTCCTGACTAATCAATTCCAAGGCGTAATCAGTCTTATCATACTGAATAGCAAAACGCAACTGTTCTAAGTTTTCCAGAGCTTCGGAATTAAAGGCAAACTGAATTTTGTTCCCATATTTTTTCCATTGATAGTCCCTCTCCGCTTTCAATTTATGTACTTCTTTGGATGTTTTATAAAACTCATCACGAAGACCTTCAATCTTCTCATCAACTGCCTTCCTAATTTCAGCTTGTGATTGATCCAACTTTTTCAATATGGCGTCTAACTTGTCGCTGTCAGTGTTGACTACCCTGGGGCTGTCCATAATCAAAAATGACCGCTGGTGCACCGCAGCTGAGAATGGCCTAATTCAAATTTCCCTCCCTTTTATACCTATCAGAGCGCCCTCATACTCATAGCATTACTTCCCTTTGTTGTATCTTCCGACGCTAGGAGAAAGAAATTTCATTCTAATTCGTACCTCAAACTCAAACCTATCATAAAGTAAATTATTTGGTAATTGTAACACACCTATTGTATACAATAATATTCATGATTGTGACTTGTAATAAAAACCGTTAACAGTCTATACATGTATGAGATTGTACTGAATTCAATTCATGCTATTTGCAAAGTGCTTTCATTTAGAAAATTGCCATATGATATTTGAAATTATATGTCTGTATTTGTTATCATTTCATATTCATATATTTCAGTATTCCTTTCATAAATGCATTAATAAAGAGGTACATAAAGTAACACATATGTGAGTACATTGCTTAGTTGGACACACATTTTAATAAAACATACATAAAATGCCAAGTATTAAACTAAAGGGGTATGTTTTGGGACAGTAGTAAAACATAACGTTCACAATTCCAGCGCTCAGTGTGTCAATTGTTGCGTTGTTCTGTGGACGGAGGGATGACAACGATTCCCCTCCTCTGTCTGATAATCCACGAACTACCACTTCTTTATAGCGCTCACACCTCTATTACTACAAACACGTTTCTGGTGATCTTCAGTGTGCGTTAAAACATAGGCTTTCTTTCAGTTCAATGTTGCAAAAAGATTTTATCAATTTGCAGTAGTTATATTTGGGGATTTTATTCGTCAAATATCTTATCTTTAACCATCAATTTTCACTCATTCAGAAAAAGAATTTAGCATCGGGGATAATTATAGCTGTCTTTAAGACTTTGTTTCTTGTGCTTTGTGTGTTGGAAATAAGACGTTTCCATCTATTTGATTTCTATATTAGAAATTAAAGTAGGAACTGTGCTTTAGTTGATTTCATTGGTGGTTTGTTTTAGGTTTGTTGGTTTTGGTTGTTTTTATTTGTGGTTGAATTGTGGTTATATCGGAGGTTAAATTGTGGGGTTTCTTTTTGGGTTTTTTTTGTGTTGATTTATATTGTTTGGATTATTTGTATTGTTGTTGATGTCTGTGGTTTGTTTGTCTGGATTTTTGGTGTGTGTTGTTTTTTAGTACCTTTTTACGGGGGCATGGGACGATGTGTTTGAGGGTTCTTTTCATAAAAAAGAATTGGTCTAGATGAGATTGATTTAGCAACGATCGACGTGACTGTGATTTAACCACAGGGTTACCTACTGTCTTGTACATTGAAATGACTGTTTCATACTCTTTCTGACAGAATGTAGGGATGGGATTGAATGGAATTGCGAAACTACCACTGTAGCAGATAAGCAATTCCTTTTAGTTGTATGCCGCTTTTACCAAAATTTCAAAAACCTCATCGCGGGGGACACTAGAAATGGGCTTCACACATTGTGAATCAAAACCAGGAATTCATCTTCATTTGTCACATGTGTTTCTTGAATTAAAGTAAAAACTATTATCGTAAATAGCATTAATAACAAATGGAATTTATAATTAGCAAAGCGTCGAACACAAATGGTCCCCAAATCCTTGAATTAGCATTTAAGAGCATGCAGTTTGAAAAACTGTTCTGGGTGGCATTCCTCCAAACCCCTGTATAGTAGGTAGAGGTTCAGGCGCTTGGTTTCTCTAAGACTTAAAAGAAGTCTAGATGTACACTTGGAATATTCTCATCACTGACCAGGGCCATGTTACAGAAGCTACCAAAGGCAAATGTGCATTCGAGTGGTTTCAACAGTATTCCTGTTGTACGTCGGCATGTCAACTAAACATGTGGTGCAAGGCCGAAATGAAAATAGTCGCTACACCTTTGCCACTTTAGTAAATCCACGAGCACGGAGTTGGTCAACAAACCTGGAAACATAAAACTGGGTCGAAACGAGATTCGAACCCTGACAAATTACACGCAAAACTCAGGTTTATACTGTTATTTTTATCTTCACTAATCTTATATACCTGAATTATGTGATATACCTTCATCGATGTGGCATGACAACACAGACTGTTGCAAGGAGTTTATATGTGTTTTAACTGTTTAAAACTGTCATGACTCACACGGCGCTTCATTGAAATTCTGCCCCGTGTGACAAAAAGATGCAGCAGCAATGCGGTTGAAATGTTAAAAAAACATATCCTATCTTGAAGCCAAAAGGTTATTTACAAACGAAGTCCCAAATCCGAATAACATTACATATTCGGCAACAGTCACTCACTCTGTGGCAACGTCCTCTGCTGCTTTTCAGACAGACTTGACATGGGTCCGGTCTAGAAAACCTACTGCTTCAGGCTCAGTTACGACACCTACTTCAACAGTCACGCAGACTATGTCTGCTTCTCAGACTGAGAATCAGCCCGAGATACAGTCGAAACAGCTAACAAACAGTCCGCCTCAGTCAGTTCATCAAAAACGAAAGGAAAAATATTAAACAGAAAACAGACACTTTCGGTCCCTTTACATTCAGAGGTTCCTCAAGAGAACCCCTTTGGACCTACTGACGTGGAAGTTACACTGTCCTCACAGGACAAGCCGAGGAATAGCTGATCTTCACATTCACGAGAGAGATCGGCAATTGAGCCACCATAACTCAATTGGCAAATATGATTCAGTGGAATGGCATTGAAGAATACCTTCAATGAAATACAATTACTCATACAACATCTTCAGCCGTCAGCATTTTGTCTCCAAGAGACATTTCCTAAACCTACAGACAACTTTACTTTAAGATATTTCAGTGATTTTCATTCATGTTCTCCTCCAGGAGATAAAACAACTGGAGGTGCTTCTATTTTGGTACGGCAGGGTATCATACAGAGCCCTGTCTCTCTTAATACCAACCTTCAAACTGTAGCTGTTCGTCTGACTCTGCACACTGCATCTTCTGGATATCCGACTGCCGGATCTGCAAAATCTGTATGATCAGCTTCTAAGGCCATGTCTCATGATGGACGATCTGAACGGACACAACCCGCTTTGAGGAAGTGTCCATACTCACAATAACGGTAAAATCCTTGAGGAAATAATTTTTGATAATAATTTATGTATGTTTAATGATGATTCAGCCATTTATTTACATCCAGCTACGGGAACATATTCTTCCCTGATCTGTCACTTGCTGACCCCATCATGTATATAATGAATTTGAATGGATGGTCCATGATGACCTGTGTGGGAGTGATCACTTCCCCGCCATTCTCAAAACAATCAACCCTGGTGACGATCCACCTTTCTCAAGAAGGAACTTCGCCATGGCTGTCTGGTCATTATATGAGCCACTACGTGTCGATCACATAAAACGTGATGCATTTGCGAACAGTGCAGATCCTATACAGTTGTTTTCAGATATACTCAATGATATTGCTGACCAAACTATACCCTAGACCTCTGCAGTTCAACATATTCGTAAACCATGGTTTGATAATGAATGTAAACAGGCCAGAAAAGAGCAGGAAGAAAGCTGAAAGATAGTTTCGCTGACATTCTACTGTTCATACTTTAGATAAAGTTAAAAGTTTAAATGCCAAGGCTCGACGCACATTTAAACAGAATAAGCGCCAGTCTTGGAGGAAATGTGTTTCCCAAAGGTTCAAACACACCCATGCCAAAGGTGTGGAACATGATCCAAAGAATATAAGGCAAATGTTCCAGATCTACTGTTCATCATCTAAGGACGGTGATAATTTATTAACTAATAATACTGACATTGTCAATAAGCTTGGTGAAACTCTCGCCAAGCATTCAAATTCGTCCAGTTATGTCCCTGGGTTTCAGAAACATCAGAAACAACAGAAGAAGAAAAGAATTAATTTTAACTCAGACAATGGTGAGGATTATAACGAATAATTGTCACTACATGAGCTACATACCGCCTTTCAGCAAGCTTATACACTATCAGCTCTTGACGGATTTACCTGAAACACTTCTAAATATTTTAAGGAAATATGGACTTCAGGGAATTTCCCAACTTCATGGCATAATGCCATTGTAGTCCCTATTCCAAAGACTGGCCGGGATCATAATGATCCATCTAATTACAGACCCATATCTCTAACCAGCTGTGTCTGTAAAACCATGGAACGAATGGTAAATAATAGATTAACTTGGTATCTTGAAACCAATTACCTTATTTTCAATGTAGTTTTAGGAAAATTCGAAGTACCATTGGTCATTTGGTAAAATTGCTTGAGTAACTAGACAAAATGCAGCATCTATATTCTTTGATCTCCAGACAGCATACGATACCACCTGGAAGCATGGCATTTTAAAGGGTTTACATTACTTTGGTTTGAGGGGTCATTTTACCTCTTTTCTGTATCACAGTTTTAACAAACAGGCAATTTCAAGTCCGAGCTGGTCAATCCTGTCTGATCATTACAGTCAGGATCAGGGTGTTCCACAAGGCAGTATCTTTTCTGACACATTGTTTAGTTTATAAGATCAACAGTTTCTCAAAGGTTTCAAATGATTCAATTGATGGATCACTTTTGTAGATGATTTTAATATTTCTTGTCGCGGTAAAACTATGCATGCTATGGAAAGGTAACTGCAGTTGTGTTTAAACAAAAAAGATAAATGGTGTCTTGAAGCTGCTATACATTTTCTCAATCCAAAACTATTTGTATACATTTCTGCCGTAAATACAAACCGCATAAAGACCCTGAACTATTTCTACTCAAAGTTGTAAAGGAGGCCAAGTTTTAACTTTTCTTCCGCATAGTAAATACCTAACAAATAAATGCCCGAAGGCACTCGATTTGTTGAAAGTCGTTTGAATTCAAAGTGGGAGGGGACCAAGCTGCCGCCCTTCATTTATACAGATCACTCATCCGTTCAAACTAGATTACGGCTCCATCGTATATGGAGGAGCCTGCAAAAGCAACCTAAAACTATTAGACTCCATCCACCACCAAGGTCTAATAAGTTGTTTTGGGTCTTTAGAACTTCTGTTGACAGCCTCTACGTCGATGAGCTATCTCTTACCCAACGCCGTATAAACTTATGCTTACAATATGTCACCAAACTATATTCTAACGAGTGTAACCCTGCATTTAACTTTGTTTTTGTACTCCTATTTATGAGGATCTGTACAACAAAAAGTCTTCTCTTGTTCCACCTCTAGGAATAAGACTCAATCCTTTCCTTTCTGCTGCTGGCATTAAGCTAGAAAATATGTATCTTTCCCGTCTTCTTTCTTCTCCTCCTTGAAAATTAGTGAGGCCACAAACTGACCTAGCACTGACAACATATAAAAAATCTGAAACTAATGACTTACAATATAAACAAGAATTTAATCATTTAAAAAGTAAGTATAATACATACAAATCTTTATTTCCAGATGGATCCAAGGATCGTGGTGCAGTTACTTGTGCCACTGTCACTGGATCCAGAACAATATCTTCTCGATTGCCGTATTTTCACAGCAGAAGCTAACGCCTTATTAACAGCCTTAAAATATATTAATGATCATCCTAAATATAAACTTTACATAATCTTTACAGACTCTCTTTCTTGTCTTCAGGCTATTAAAAATCTTTCTTGAAACATCCACTTTTAATTGAAATTATTGAATGATATAATGACCCTGCTACCGGCCAGGACATTATCATCTGCTGGTTACCCAGCCATGTTAGAATCTCTGGTAACACGATGGCCGATTTTGCTGCTAAGGCAGCACTTAACAAATCTGTGCCATCACTTCTTATTCCATACTCTGATTCCAAAGCTGGTTAGCTGGTTCTAACCAGTGGGACACCAAAGTAGGTATCAATTGCATGAAATAAAACCCTATGATGGTTACACCTACTTTGGCTGTCAGTCCAGATGTGAAGAGGTTATTTATTATGCGACGATGTCGATGTCGTATTGGCATATTAGATATACTCATGAATACTTGTTAAAAGGTGAGGATCCTCCGTTCTGTATCCTTTTTGATGCAAGAATCACGGTCAAGCATGTCCTGCTTGACTGTATTGATTTTTTCCATCACAAGGGATAACTATAACTAAGGAAGCAAGGAATATGGCGATGGTTTTCCTCCAGTGTACCTGTGACCTCTTTCTGAGGTGTGAACCGATAACTCTCTTTGAATTCCTATTAAAAATGAAAAGATTACATAATTCTATATTATCCCTTTAAGAAATTCTTTTTACATAGGAGTGAAACTTATACATGGACAAACAGATTATAAATAGAGACAATACATTATTACTGTTATTAAGACAAGATAACAGTTAGACAGCACTAAAACCGATGATGTACCACTGAAAACAATGTCTTTTATTTTTTCCAATAGTAAAACGCTAAGGGGAAAGACATTTGGACATAACTTCAAACTGAGAACATGTACATGTAAACGACGATCGCATGGTAAAAGTGTATAAACAGGATTATTGAAAAAGCGATCAGGAACGTCCATATTCTGTATCTGAGCTAGTGACTTAAGTTTAAAGCTCGTGAATGGTTTTGAAGAGACACCATGAGATTTCCCTCCGGACTAGTTTGGTTTTTATGTGCATTTAAAAAGGACAATGCCAGCATTGACTACAGAAGATTAAAACGGACCGAACACAACTTTATAATTGCTCACAACAGAACCATCAATATTAATAGTTCAAACGCAGCACATCTTTCTGCCTGGGCGAACAAAGAGCCTTTATATTTCCTTAAGACAAGAAACACCATGGGAACGTTTCACCTTTCATCATTGCTTTTTAACATCGTATTTTGATCGATTAATACTAACGCTTGTGTAATCAGCTTCATAAAATGGAACATCATTAAGAAAATGAGAATCAGATTTGTGACGTTTCTCCAGGTGGCAATTCTGGCGATGACACTACAACATCAACATCAACAACAGTGCCTACTACAACAGCTACAACGCCGAGACGTAAGAGCTGTGTCATTTACAAATGTTATATTTGGGATTACACTTTCTCAGTAAAGTACATATTCTAGTGGAAGCCGCGGTGGTTGAGTGGGTTAGACGACTGACTTTGTGTGCTGGCGATTAGATAACTGACTCTTAGGGTGTGGGTTCAAATCCCCGATGGGACTCAACCCAACAGAAGTACTAGAATCTGTATTTTACCGAGAAAGTATAATCCTAAAGATAACATTTGTTACATTTGGCCACTTTCTAAATGACATTGTGTATCCAATGTGAGAAAAGAATGAAATGTTGTAAGAATACTTGCATACTATATACTAAGACGACATGTACGAATTATACAGAGAATGAGTATAATATACAGAGAGAATAACTGTGACATGTACAGATAATTAAGTCTGATTTAAGAAGATACTTAATACTGAGAAGGTTAGTGTGATACATTAATACATTTAGAGAGGAATATACAGATAAATAGTTCAATGTTCGGAAAGAATGATTGTGATATATAGAGACTATAAGTGCACTATACAGATTTTTTTTGGGTGGTAACCACAGAGAATACGGTTGATTCACAGGACTCCTATACTGAGAAAAAAATATAAAATACTACGGCGAGAATAATTACAGAGAGAATAATTATGGTATCTAAAGCAAATAAGGGTGATTCTAAAAGAACATAAGTGTGATATACTGATTACAGAGAGTATTGGTGTGATATATAGAATAGTGTAATGTACACAGAGTATATGTTTGATATTCAGGAAGAACATATGTGCTATACAAAGGGGACTAGGTGCGAAATAGGGGGAAAATATATGTGTGATGTACTGTGAGAATGAGTGTGATATACAGGGAGAATATGGATGATATAAATAGAGAATGAGTGTAACATACAGGGGTATTATGTGTGATTTACAGAGAGAATGAATGTGATATACAAGTAGAAAATTTACAATATACAGAGACATCTTAGACGACTATCATAAAAGAAATGAAACAACAAAGTTGCATTGATATGGTTTGTTTACAATTATTTTGCCCGCGTGTTTTATTTTTGCAAAACATTACACTGAATATTGAAGGTCATTTAAGAATTCTTGGTGTTTTTAGCGAGGTGCGGTCTGACAAACCCGATGCAAGGCCGGAAGAGGATTGTGGGCGGAAGTGTTGCCGAGCCGGGGGCGTGGCCGTGGCTGGTGGGTGTGATGTCAATGTTTGAAATGGTTTGGCAGTGTAGCGGAACACTGATTCATCCACAGTTTGTTGTTACAGCTGCTCACTGCGTCTCCGGGTGAGTAACAAAGAATACACTTAATTTTGATGAATGCACTTATTGAACATGTGAATGCTTATTGTGTATACGTTGGAAGACAGCACAAGCTATTTTTATGTCATGAACATAGAATGTATTTTTCCCCTGGAAACGTCACGCTGGCCAGTCCTTGTTCATTTCCGTTTCTTCAAAACCATCTTTTGCCACCAACAACCACTACAGTAACGACATAAGGCGGTTGCAAGGATGGCCGAGGATTTAAAGAAACACAAATATATAAAAAACGTAAACGCATGAGAAAAGCCAGTCTCGTTATAGCCCAAGCTAGATTCCATTCTGCTTAAAAGGAAAAATAGGAAAAATATGGTGAAAATAAAATGAAAGGGTTGCTGCAAATCTGACGTGACACCACACGTTCACGAAAGGGATAAGCATATCCAGCCTTTTAGGCAGTACCCGCCACTGGCCCGCATTGAACGAAAAATGGAGGTACTACGTCCATGCCAGAAGACAAACCAGACAATGAAGTGATTGGCCAGAAAATACAGTGACAAAAATGCCATTTTACTAAATGTTGTTGTTTATAATCACGCCTGTAATGTATACGTGTATGTTGACAGCAGAGTAAGGGGGACATTATATGTCCTTTGCAAGTGACCCAGAATCGATACATCATACTGAACTACTGTAAAGTCAGTATCTAAAAATCACTCAGTCATGTGTTTAAATATTTGGCATCAAGTGGTTATACAGCGCTCATGTATAAGGTACGCGTAGCATTGTTGTGTTTTTTGACATTACGTTTGCAGCGTTAAATTTTCGTTTTCTTTTTCTCAGCCAAGAACAGTTTGACAACGTTTTCAATTCTTTTGTCCAGTTGTTTACAGTTCAGTAAATCTCTGAACACCTTACAATGAATTATTCATTTCATCGTTTCAGTAGTTTTCCTCCATCGTTATGGAAAGTTGAAATCGGACGACAATATTTTCAAGTTTCCGAAGTTAATGTGGTAAGAAACATTGTTATATTTTTTCATTTGGCATGGTATTGGTTCTTCCGTCATTCGGGTGTTGGGACATAAACTAAAAAAGCCAGGACACACTTGCCTGTGTCCTGCACTGTTTCACCCTGTGACTATAATCAGTGTGACAAGTATGGCAATCCCGTGTGATCTCTTTTAACACAGTGACGGTGGGGGTCACTCGCTCACTCTTCAAACACAGTCTCTGCCAATACTTATACTATATAATCAGTGTGACAAGTATGGCAATCCCGCGTGATCTCTTTTAACACAGGGACGGTGGGGTGACTCGCTCACTCTTCAAACACAATCTCTGCCAATATTTATACTATATAATCAGTGTGACAAGTATGGCAATCCCGCGTGATATCTATTAACACAGAGATGGTGGGGTTTCTAGCTCATCCTTCAAACACATCTCTGCCAATACTTATACTATATAATCAGTGTGACAAGTATGGCAATCCCGCGTGATTTCTTTAACACAGGGACGGTGGGGTCACTCGCTCACTCTTCAAACACAATCTCTGCCAATACTTATACTGTAGAATCAGTATGACAAGTATGGCAATCCAGCGTGATCTCTATTAACACAGGGACCGTGGGGTCACTTGCTCACTCTTCAAACACAATCTCTGCCAATACTTATACTATATAATCAGTGTGACAAGAATGACAATCCCACGTGATCTCTATTAAGATAGGGACGGTGGGGTTGCTCGCTCATTCTTCAAGCACAATCTCTGCCAATACTTATACTATATAATCAGTATGACAAGTATGGCAATCCCGTGTGATCTCTTTAACACAGGGACTGTGGGGTCACTCGCTCACTCTTCAAACACAATCTCTGCCAATACTTATACTATATAATCAGTGTGACAAGTATGGCAATGCGCGTGGGTTCTTTAACACAGCGACGGTGGGTCACTCGCTCACTCTTCAAACACAATCTTTGCCAATACTTTTACTATATAATCAGTGTGACAAGTATGGCAATCCCGTGTGATCTCTTTTAACACAGGGACGGTAGGGTCACTCGCTCACTCTTCAAGCACAAACTCTGCCAATACTTATACTATATAATCAGTGTGACAAGTATGGCAATTCCGTGTGATCTCTTTAACACAGGGACGGTGGGGTCACTCGCTCACTCTTCAAACACAATCTCTGCCAATACTTATACTATATAAACAGTGTGACAAGTATGGCAATCCCGCGTGATCTCTTTAACACAGGGACGGTGGGGGTCACTTGCTCACTCTTCAAACACAATCTCTGCCAATGCTTATACTATATAATCAGTCTGACAAGAATGGCAATCCCGCGTGATATCTTTTAACACGGGGACGGTGGGGTTACTCGCTCACTCTTCAAGCACAATCTCTGCCAATACTTATACTACATAATCAGTGTGACAAGTAGCGCAATACCGCGTGATCTCTATTAACACAGGGATGGTGGGGGTCACTCGCTCACTCTTCAAACACAATCTCTGCCAATACTTTTACTATATAATCAGTGTGACAAGTATGGCAATCCCGTGTGATCTCTTTTAACACAGGGACGGTAGGGTCACTCGCTCACTCTTCAAGCACAAACTCTGCCAATACTTATGCCATATAATCAGTGTGACAAGTATGGCAATTCCGTGTGTTCTCTTTAACGCAGGGACGGTGGGGTCACTCGCTCACTCTTCAAACACAATCTCTGTCAATACTTATACTATATAATCAGTGTGACAAGTATGGCAATCCCGTGTGATCTCTTTTAACAGGGATGGTGGGGTCACTCGCTCACTCTTCAAGCAAAAAATCTGCCAATACTTCTACTATATAATCAGTATGACAACTATGGCAATCCCGCGTGATCTCTTTAACGCAGGGACGGTGGGGTTACTCGCTCACTCTTCAAACACAATCTCTGCCAATACTTATACTATAGAATCAGTGTGACAAGTATGGCAATCCCGCGTGATCTCTTTTAACACAGGGACGGTGGGGTTACTCGCTCACTCTTCAAGCACAATCTCTGCCAATCATTATACTACATAATCTGTGTGACAAGTATGACAATTCCGCGTGATCTCTATTAACACAGGGATGGTGGGGGTCACTCGCTCACTCTTCAAACACAATCTCTGCCAATACTTATACTATATAATCAGTGTGACAAGTATGGCAATCCCGCGTGATCTCTTTTAACACAGGGACGGTGGGGTTACTCGCTCACTCTTCAAGCACAATCTCTGCCAATCATTATACTACATAATCAGTGTGACAAGAATGGCAAACCCGCGTGATCTCTATTAACACAGGGACGGTGGAGTCACTCGCTCACTCTTCAAACACAATCTCTGCCAATACTCATACTATATAATCAGTATGACAAGTATGGCAATCCCGTGTGATCTCTATTAACACAGGGACGGTGGGGTCACTCGCTCACTCTTCAAAGAAAAAATCTGCCAATACTTATACTATATAATCAGAGTGACAAGTATGGCAATCCCGTGGGATCTCTTTAACACAGGGATGGTGGGGTCACTCGCTCACTCTTCAAACACAATCTCTGCCAATACCTATACTATATAATCAGTGTGACAAGTATGGCAATCCCGTGTGATCTCTTTAACACAGGGATGGTGGGTCACTCCCTCACTCTTCAAGCACAATCTCTGCCAATACTTGTACTACATAATCTGTGTGACAAGTATGACAATCCCGTGTGATCTCTATTAACACAGGGATAGTGGGGGTCACTCGCTCACTCTTCAAACACAATCTCTGCCAATACTTATACTATATAATCAGTGTGACAAGTATGGCAATGCGCGTGGGTTCTTTAACACAGCGACGGTGGGTCACTCGCTCACTCTTCAAACACAATCTTTGCCAATACTTTTACTATATAATCAGTGTGACAAGTATGGCAATCCCGTGTGATCTCTTTTAACACAGGGACGGTAGGGTCACTCGCTCACTCTTCAAGCACAAACTCTGCCAATACTTATACTATATAATCAGTGTGACAAGTATGGCAATTCCGTGTGATCTCTTTAACACAGGGATGGTGGGGTCACTCGCTCACTCTTCAAACACAATCTCTGCCAATACTTATACTATATAATCAGTGTGACAAGTATGGCAATCCCGCGTGATCTCTTTAACACAGGGACGGTGGGGGTCACTTGCTCACTCTTCAAACACAATCTCTGCCAATGCTTATACTATATAATCAGTCTGACAAGAATGGCAATCCCGCGTGATATCTTTTAACACGGGGACGGTGGGGTTACTCGCTCACTCTTCAAGCACAATCTCTGCCAATACTTATACTACATAATCAGTGTGACAAGTATGGCAATACCGCGTGATCTCTATTAACACAGGGATGGTGGGGGTCACTCGCTCACTCTTCAAACACAATCTCTGCCAATACTTTTACTATATAATCAGTGTGACAAGTATGGCAATTCCGTGTGTTCTCTTTAACGCAGGGACGGTGGGGTCACTCGCTCACTCTTCAAGCACAAACTCTGCCAATACTTATGCCATATAATCAGTGTGACAAGTATGGCAATTCCGTGTGATCTCTTTAACGCAGGGACGGTGGGGTCACTCGCTCACTCTTCAAACACAATCTCTGCCAATACTTATACTATATAATCAGTGTGACAAGTAGGGCAATCCCGTGTGATCTCTTTAGCACAGGGATGGTGGGTCACCTCACTCTTTCGCACAATCTCTCTACTTATACTATAATCAGCAAGTCACCGCGTCTTATTAACACAATCTCTGCCAATGCCAATACTTCTACTATATAATCAGTATGACAACTATGGCAATCCCGCGTGATCTCTTTAACGCAGGGACGGTGGGGTTACTCGCTCACTCTTCAAACACAATCTCTGCCAATACTTATACTATATAATCAGTGTGACAAGTATGGCAATCCCGCGTGATCTCTTTTAACACAGGGACGGTGGGGTTACTCGCTCACTCTTCAAGCACAATCTCTGCCAATCATTATACTACATAATCTGTGTGACAAGTATGACAATCCCGCGTGATCTCTATTAACACAGGGATGGTGGGGGTCACTCGCTCACTCTTCAAACACAATCTCTGCCAATACTTATGCTATATAATCAGTGTGACAAGTATGGCAATCCCGCGTGATCTCTTTTAACACAGGGACGGTGGGGTTACTCGCTCACTCTTCAAACACAATCTCTGCCAATCATTATACTACATAATCAGTGTGACAAGAATGGCAAACCCGCGTGATCTCTATTAACACAGGGACGGTGGAGTCACTCGCTCACTCTTCAAACACAATCTCTGCCAATACTCATACTATATAATCAGTGTGACAAGTATGGCAATCCCGTGTGATCTCTATTAACACAGGGACGGTGGGGTCACTCGCTCACTCTTCAAAGAAAAAATCTGCCAATACTTATACTATATAATCAGTGTGACAAGTATGGCAATCCCGTGATCTCTTTAACACAGGGATGGTGGGGTCACTCGCTCACTCTTCAAACACAATCTCTGCCAATACTTATACTATATAATCAGTGTGACAAGTATGGCAATCCCGCGTGATCTCTTTAACACAGGGACGGTGGGGTCACTCCCTCACTCTTCAAACACAATCTCTGCCAATACTTATACTACATAATCAGTGTGACAAGTAGGGCAATCCCGCGTGATCTCTATTAACACAGGGATGGTGGGGGTCACTCGCTCACTTTCAAACACAAATCTCTGCCAATACTTATACTATATAATCAGTGTGACAAGTATGGCAATCCCGTGTGATCTCTTTAACACAGGGATGGTGGGTCACTCGCTCACTCTTCAAACACAATCTCTGCCAATACTTATACTATATAATCAGTATGACAAGTATGGCAATCCCGTGTGATCTCTTTAACACAGGGACGGTGGGGTCACTCGCTCACTCTTCAAACACAATCTCTGCCAATACTTATACTATATAATCAGTGTGACAAGTATGGCAATCCCGTGTGATCTCTTTAACACAGGGATGGTGGGGTCACTCGCTCACTCTTCAAACACAATCTCTGCCAATACTTATACTATATAATCAGTGTGACAAGTATGGCAATCCCGTGTGATCTCTTTAACACAGGGACGGTGGGGTCACTCGCTCACTCTTCAAACACAATCTCTGCCAATACTTATACTATATAATCAGTGTGACAAGTATGGCAATCCCGCGTGATCTCTTTTAACACAGGGACGGTGGGTTACTCGCTCACTCTTCAAACACAATCTCTGCCAATACTTATACTATATAATCAGTGTGACAAGTATGGCAATCCCGTGTGATCTCTTTAACACAGGGATGGTGGGGTCACTCGCTCACTCTTCAAACACAATCTCTGCCAATACTTATACTATATAATCAGTGTGACAAGTATGGCAATCCCGCGTGATCTCTTTAACACAGGGACGGTGGGGGTCACTCGCTCACTCTTCAAACACAATCTCTGCCAATACTTATACTATATAATCAGTGTGACAAGAATGGCAATCCCGCGTGATCTCTTTTAACACAGGGACGGTGGGGTTACTCGCTCACTCTTCAAACACAATCTCTGCCAATACTTTATACTATATAATCAGTGTGACAAGTATGGCAATCCCGCGTGATTCTCTTTAACACAGGGATGGTGGGGGTCACTCGCTCACTCTTCAAACACAATCTCTGCCAATACTTTTACTATATAATCAGTGTGACAAGTATGGCAATCCCGCGTGATCTCTTTAACACAGGGACGGTGGGGTCACTCGCTCACTCTTCAAACACAATCTCTGCCAATACTTATACTATATAATCAGTGTGACAAGTATGGCAATCCCACGTGATATCTTTTAACACAGGGACGGTGGGGTTACTCGCTCACTCTTCAAACACAATCTCTGCCAATACTTATACTATAGAATCAGTGTGACAAGTATGGCAATCTCGCGTGATCTCTTTTAACACAGGGACGGTGGGGTTACTCGCTCACTCTTCAAACACAATCTCTGCCAATACTTATACTACATAATCTGTGTGACAAGTATGACAATCCCGCGTGATCTCTATTAACACAGGGATGGTGGGGGTCACTCGCTCACTCTTCAAACACAATCTCTGCCAATACTTTTACTATATAATCAGTGTGACAAGTATGGCAATCCCGCGTGATCTCTTTTAACACAGGGACGGTGGGGTTACTCGCTCACTCTTCAAACACAATCTCTGCCAATACTTATACTATATAATCAGTGTGACAAGTATGGCAATCCCGTGATCTCTTTTATCACAGGGACGGTGGGGCTACTCGCTCACTCTTCAAACACAATCTCTGCCAATCATTATACTACATAATCTGTGTGACAAGTATGGCAATCCCGAGTGATCTCTTTAACACAGGGACGGTGGGACTCACTCGTTCACTTTTCAAACACAATCTCTGCCAATACTCATACTATATAATCAGTATGACAAGTATGGCAATCCCGTGTGATCTCTATTAACACAGGGACGGTGGGGTCACTCGCTCACTCTTCAAAGAAAAAATCTGCCAATACTTTATACTATATAATCAGTGTGACAAGTATGGCAATCCCGTGGGATCTCTTTAACACAGGGATGGTGGGGTCACTCGCTCACTCTTCAAACACAATCTCTGCCAATACCTATACTATATAATCAGTGTGACAAGTATGGCAATCCCGTGTGATCTCTTTAACACAGGGATGGTGGGTCACTCCCTCACTCTTCAAGCACAATCTCTGCCAATACTTATACTACATAATCTGTGTGACAAGTATGACAATCCCGTGTGATCTCTATTAACACAGGGATAGTGGGGGTCACTCGCTCACTCTTCAAACACAATCTCTGCCAATACTTATACTATATAATCAGTGTGACAAGTATGGCAATCCCGTACTGATATTACTATATAATCAGTGATCTCTTTAACACAGGGACGGTGGGGGTCACTCGCTCACTTTTCAAACACAATCTCTGCCAATACTTATACTATATAATCAGTGTGACAAGAATGGCAATCCCGCGTGATCTCTATTAACACAGGGACGGTGGAGTCACTCGCTCACTCTTCAAACACAATCTCTGCCAATACTTATACTATATAATCAGTATGACAAGTATGGCAATCCCGTGTGATCTCTATTAACAAAGGGACGGTGGGGTCACTCGCTCACTCTTCAAAGAAAAAATCTGCCAATACTTATACTATATAATCAGTGTGACAAGTATGGCAATCCCGTGTGATCTCTTTAACACAGGGATGGTGGGGTCACTCGCTCACTCTTCAAACACAATCTCTGCCAATACTTATACTATATAATCAGTGTGACAAGTATGGCAATCCCGTGTGATCTCTTTAACACAGGGATGGTGGGGTCACTCGCTCACTCTTCAAACACAATCTCTGCCAATACTTATACTATATAATCAGTGTGACAAGTATGGCAATCCCGTGTGATCTCTTTAACACAGGGATGGTGGGGTCACTCGCTCACTCTTCAAACACAATCTCTGCCAATACCTATACTATATAATCAGAGTGACAAGCAGGGCAATCCCGTGTGATCTCTTTAGCACAGGGATGGTGGGTCACTCCTTACTCTTCAAGCACAATCTCTGCCAATACTTATACTACATAATCGGTGTGACAAGTAGCGCAATACCGCGTGATCTCTATTAACACAGGGATGGTGGGGGTCACTCGCTCACTCTTCAAACACAATCACTGCCAATACTTTTACTAAATAATCAGTGTGACAAGTATGGCAATCCCGCGTGATCTCTTTTAACACAGGGACGGTGGGGTTACTCGCTCACTCTTCAAACACAATCTCTGCCAATCATTATACTACATAATCTGTGTGACAAGTATGACAATCCCGCGTGATCTCTATTAACACAGAGATGGTGAGGGTCACTCGCTCACTCTTCAAACACAGTCTCTGTCAATACTTATACTATATTATCAGTGTGACAAGTATGGCAATCCCGTGTGATCTCTTTAACACAGGGACGGTGGGGCTCACTCGTTCACTTTTCAAACACAATCTCTGCCAATACTTATACTATATAATCAATGTGACAAGAATGGCAAACCCGCGTGATCTCTATTAACACAGGGACGGTGGAGTCACTCGCTCACTCTTCAAACACAATCTCTGCCAATACTTATACTATATAATCAGTATGACAAGTAGGGCAATCCCGTGTGATCTCTATTAACACAGGGACGGTGGGGTCACTCGCTCACTCTTCAAGCACAATCTCTGCCAATACTTATACTACATAATCAGTGTGACAAGTAGCGCAATAATGCGTGATCTCTATTAACACAGGGATGGTGGGGTCACTCGCTCACTCTTCAAACACAATCTCTGCCAATACTTTTACTATATAATCAGTGTGACAAGTATGGCAATCCCGTGTGATCTCTTTAACACAGGGACGGTGGGGTTACTCGCTCACTCTTCAAGCACAATCACTGCCAATACTTATTCTACATAATCAGTGTGACAAGTAGGGCAATCCCGTGTGATCTCTATTAACACAGGGATGGTGGGGGTCACTCGCTCACTCTTCAAACACAATATCTGCCAATACTTATACTATATAATCAGTGTGACAAGTATGGCAATCCCGCGTGATCTCTTTAACACAGGGACGGTGGGGTTACTCGCTCACTCTTCAAACACAATCTCTGCCAATACTTTTACTATATAATCAGTGTGACAAGTATGGCAATCCCGTGTGATCTCTTTAACACAGGGACGGTGGAGTCACTCACTCACTCTTCAAACACAATCTCTGCCAATACTTATACTATATAATCAGTGTGACAAGTATGGCAATCCCGCGTGATCTCTTTTAACACAGGGACGGTGGGGTTACTCGCTCACTCTTCAAGCACAATCTCTGCCAATACTTATACTACATAATCAGTGTGACAAGTAGGGAAATCCCGCGTGATATCTATTAACACAGGGATGGTGGGGGTCACTCGCTCACTCTTCAAACACAATCTCTGCCAATACTTTTACTATATAATCAGTGTGACAACTATGGCAATCCCGCGTGATCTCTTTAACGCAGGGAACGGTGGGGTTACTCGCTCACTCTTCAAACACAATCTCTGCCAATACTTTTACTATATAATCAGTATGACAAGTATGGCAATCCCGCGTGATCTCTTTAACGCAGGGACGGTGGGGTTACTCGCTCACTCTTCAAACACAATCTCTGCAAATACTTATACTATATAATCAGTGTGACAAGAATGCGCAAACCCGCGACAAGTATGGCAATCCTTCGCGTGATCTCTTTTAACACAGGGACGGTGGGGTTACTCGCTCACTCTTCAAACACAATCTCTGCCAATACTTATACTATATAATCAGTGTGACAAGTATGGCAATCCCGCGTGATCTCTATTAACACAGGGATGGTGGGGTCACTCGCTCACTCTTCAAACACAATCTCTGCCAATACTTATACTATATAATCAGTGTGACAAGTATGGCAATCCCGTGTGATCTCTTTAACACAGGGACGGTGGGGGTCTCTCGCTCACTTTTCAAACACAATCTCTGCCAATACTTATACTATATAATCAGTGTGACAAGTATGGCAATCCCGCGTGATCTCTTTTAACACAGGGACGGTGGGGTTACTCGCTCACTCTTCAAGCACAATCTCTGCCAATACTTATACTACATAATCAGTGTGACAAGTATGGCAAATCCTATTAACTTTAGCGTGATCTCTATTAACACAGGGATGGTGGGGGACGGTTGGGTCCCACTCGCTCACTCTTCAAACACAATCTCTGCCAATACTTTACTATATAATCAGTGTGACAAGTATGGCAATCCCGCGTGATCTCTTTTAACACAGGGACGGTGGGGTTACTCGCTCACTCTTCAAACACAATCTCTGCCAATACTTATACTATATAATCAGTGTGACAAGTATGGCAATCCGCGTGATCTCTTTAACGCAGGGACGGTGGGGTTACTCGCTCACTCTTCAAACACAATCTCTGCCAATACTTATACTATAGAATCAGTGTGACAAGTATGGCAATCTCGCGTGATCTCTTTTTAACACAGGGACGGTGGGGTTACTCGCTCACTCTTCAAGTATGGCACAATCTCTGCCAATACTTATACTAACTACATAATCTGTGTGACAAGTATGACAATCCCGCGTGATCTCTATTAACACAGGGATGGTGGGGTCACTCGCTCACTCTTCAAACACAATCTCTGTCCAATACTTATATCACTCACTATATAAATCAGTGTGACAAGTATGGCAATCCCGTGTGATCTCTTTAACACAGGGACGGTGGGGTCACTCGCTCACTCTTCAAACACAATCTCTGCCAATACTTATACTATATAATCAGTGTGACAAGTATGGCAATCCCGCGTGATCTCTATTAACACAGGGATGGTGGGGTCACTCGCTCACTCTTCAAACACAATCTCTGCCAATACTTTTACTATATAATCAGTGTGACAAGTATGGCAATCCCGCGTGATCTCTTTTAACACAGGGACGGTGGGGTTACTCGCTCACTCTTCAAGCACGATCTCTGCCAATACTTATGCTACATAATCAGTGGGACAAGTAGGGCAATCCCGTGTGATCTCTTTAACACAGGGACGGTGGGGGTCTCTCGCTCACTTTTAAAACACAATCTCTGCCAATACTTATACTATAGAATCAGTGTGACAAGTATGGCAATCCCGCGTGATCTCTTTTAACACAGGGACGGTGGGGTTACTCGCTCACTCTTCAAGCACAATCTCTGCCAATCATTATACTACATAATCTGTGTGACAAGTATGACAATCCCGCGTGATCTCTATTAACACAGGGACGGTGGAGTCACTCGCTCACTCTTCAAACACAATCTCTGCCAATACTTATGCTATATAATCAGTGTGACAAGTATGGCAATCCCGTGTGATCTCTTTAACACAGGGACGGTGGGGGTCTCTCGCTCACTTTTAAAACACAATCTCTGCCAATACCTATACTATATAATCAGTGTGACAAGTATGGCAATCCCGTGTGATCTCTTTAACACAGGGACGGTGGGTCACTCCCTCACTCTTCAAGCACAATCTCTGCCAATACTTATACTATATAATCAGTGTGACAAGTAGCGCAATACCGCGTGATCTCTATTAACACAGGGATGGTGGGGGTCACTCGCTCACTCTTCAAACACAATCTCTGCCAATACTTTTACTAAATAATCAGTGTGACAAGTATGGCAATCCCGCGTGATCTCTTTTAACACAGGGACGGTGGGGTTACTCGCTCACTCTTCAAGCACGATCTCTGCCAATACTTATGCTACATAATCAGTGGGACAAGTAGGGCAATCCCGTGTGATCTCTATCTGAACAATAAATACAGACACACAACTTCAGCACAGGTAAATGTCCCTTTCACTCAGAAGAAACATGTTGAAGATCCTACCTTTTGGCCTGATGGTATCGTTGTCCGTAAATGGATACCGAGGTCACAGATGTACAACAACAAGACTGCATAATGATGGAAGTTGATAGGATTACTCTCATGTGCTGGAACTGTCGAGGTGTCTCAACCAGCGTGCCATATCTCAAATCATGCCTCTCACAGTGTGAAGTGGACATTTGTGGACTGAGTGAACATCAGCTCGGTAATCATAACCTCCTCAATTACTAACACAAATTGCCGATCCATATTCAGTGATTGCTAGATGTTTTGGAGATGGTCAACTACTGCCCTGATGGGTTCTTTGCATCTAGAGGTGGTGTCGCTTTGCTGATATCTAAGCGATTCCACTGCTATTAATCAAGAGGTACCTAGCGACTATGACTTCTTAGTTGGTGTTGAGATTCACGTTCCTGGATGCAGACCTTTGTACATATTTAATGTGTACCTACCGGCTGTGACTAGACCAAATGAGTTGTTC
>NW_025766573.1:0-33061 GCF_003918875.1 Haliotis rubra | reverse complement strand
AACTATTGTATTAACGTAAACCCATGCATAGTATGTAGTGTGAAACAATGTAATCACGTCATGTTGGTATGTACGTGTATGTGGATATATATATATATATATGGGCAGGTGTATGTGCATATGCATGTACGTAAGTGTACATGATATGAAGTAGGTATAATACAATGTACTAGGTACTATTGTAGTTAGCGTGTAATGACATGCATTAGCCATGTGTGGTGTGTATTGACTTGTATGTAGATAATATTGTGGTACTATGTATGTTTATTTACTACAGATCCTTACAGGACTGTATGGTATGAGGGACTGCTGGATCTGGCAAACCTAGGTCCACACACCTGGTAGGTGTTGCATATCTTATGTTATCTTATCTCCCATATTAGTGTATCTATAATCAGCAGTCATCCCATCCGGATGACTATCCCTAGAAATCATTACAGATGTATTATATACATCCATGGTATTATTTATATGCGGTGATTTGTATTGACCTGTATTGTATGTTGTAAACATTGCAGCATGCACTTGATACAATACCTATGATGTACCACGTGTCTAAGGCTTGATGTATATAGTGTATGACACGATACCTGAGTAGGTTTACATTGTTCACCAACTGTTTCAGAGTTTATGTATAAGGAGGATATGGTGGATTCGTCCCAGTGTAATAAAGATGCCGTCAACTCACACCCCGTAGCCTTGTGGTTTTCATTACGGAAGAACCCCAAATTCCATGCTACTACATTTGGAGCCCCCAGTGAGGACTTGACGGTTTGGGCCAAGGTAAAGGACAGGCGACCACCCCAGAAACCATGCACCCCTCCGATAGCGTCCCATGACCATGATGACGTCATACTACTCTTGAGACGACGGTAACACGGAATACAGACTTGTATCTCAATGTGATATTCTGAGCCTGTTGAACTGGCTGTTATAGCTAGGTTGATATGTATTCACACAGTAGTAGAGGCTCATGAATCATGGACTAGATGAACTAGAACATGGCACTGCCATTGTTTACTTGCAGTGTTACCTACAGCTGATTGACTATTTTTGCTGAGTAGAAGTTACAGAACATTGGTTTAGAAACCAATTAGAATGCCGGTCACATGCATACATGCATGTAATGATATCCACATTTTGTGGCAGCAACATGTTTTTATAACAGTACTATGTGCTGGTTGCTTTGTAGATGCTATGAACAAGGAATATTGAGGAAATCGGTCGAAATATGTACATATGACATTTCTATGAACACAATCCCTCACAACAATAAAAAGTAGATAGTAACGTGTCATTAAACAAGTAAAGCCAAAATGTCAACTCCCCGTTCTTAGTACCGCTACAGGGTAGACACAGGTGACAACTATTACCCCCTTTATTGCTATTTGATCAGAGTGGACTGATCTGAGGTATATGTTGAACAGTCAACAGCATACAAGCACGTTTTCATGCTTAGTGATTCCATATCTTCTAACATGGAATATTCTCCCTGGCTATTCAGCCTATGCCCTCAACTAGTGTTTGTGATCTCTGTTGATAAGATATATATGAAGGGATAACCTGTACATCATCAGGAACTAATGAGTTGTAGGTTGTCATATCGTATGCTCTTATTCATATGTACATTTATCCTCTTGTTTCAGTATTACGTAATGGGAGACACACTGTCACCTGATGAAATTGAGAGACTTGTGTCGGCATTCAATACACTCCAAGTGCATCCGAATGTTGATTCAACAGACGAATTTGTGCAGTGGATGGGAGCATATACACATGAGGGATTCAAGGCAGGACTACTAGAGACACAAGGTGGAGGACATGGTACTAATGCAAGACAGGACCATCCTACGACCAGACAGATACAGGAGATGAAGGCAATGTGCAACTATCTATCAAAACAAGTGGAGGAGTTGAAGCAACAACTCCAGGTCGCAGCAACATGGCCTCCCAAGGAATCTCACCATGATGGTAAATCAACTTGGTCAAACTCTCGCAGGCAAGGTCATTATGTCAGCAATAGGCACTGTGGGACTGAAACACATTCCAGTTTGCAATCAAACCACAGGATAAGGCGAGGGTGGATAACGGATGAAGATGGCATCCAGGTACCAATCTGTGGGCAGCTGGGTACAGATTAGGATGGGCACACACGGGGACTATATGGATTGAATAACAGAGTTCAGACTACTGACAAGCAAGATAATAAAAGTCTAGTTGGGAGTGCGAATGAAGTTGAGGTATTGGTAAATGGAATATGTGCACAAGCTTTACTTGATACAGGAGCCACTGTATCAACCATCAGTCAAGCCTTCCACCAACGCCACTTATCCCACCTACCGGTTGAGCCACTGGATACTATTCTTCGAGTGGAATGTGCTGATGGTCAACAGTTGCCTTATCTTGGACTTATTGAGGTTCCCCTTCTTGTCCCAAGCATGAATAAAACAGAACAGAGTTGTCTTTTCTTGGTAGTCCCAGATAGTAGCTATAATACCAATGTTCCTGTCTTGATAGGCACCAATATTCTTGGTACATTCATGGAGCTCACTAGGGAAGAACATGGCACCAGATTCCTACAACAGGCTAATCTACATACTCCGTGGTACTTAGCATTCAGGTGTATGACCCTGAGGGAAAAGGATTTAGTGAAGCAACACAACAGGCTAGCAATTGTGAAATGTGCAGAGACTAATCAGTATACTATCCCACCTAACAGTGAGGTCACACTGAGAGGGTATCTAGATAAGCCCCTTTCTTTTAACCGACATGTGCCATACTCCAAGAAACACATGGATCAGTAGTACCCAACAACCTGGATATTGTACCGAGTCTAGTGGCATATAACATGTCTAGGAGTCGTTCGAGGATAGCGGTAGATGTCCACATTGCCAATGTTGCCACGAGGACTGTTACGATCCCCCCACATGCCATAGTTTGTGAAGTACAACCTGTCAGTATTGAGGATATACCAGTACTAAGGAGCAGCAAGGGCGAAGACATAATCAACAAAATGGACTTTGACCAAGCAGCTGTTACTCCTGAAGAAATAACTCAAGGCAAGAAGGTTATTCATGATTTTCTGGACATCTTCTCTACTGGAGATACTGATGTAGGCTTTACTGATCGAGTCGCCCATCGCATCGAACTCATGTCGGAACATCCCTTCAAACAACGACATAGGCGGATAACACCAGCCATGTATCAAGAAGTGAGAGACCATCTTCAACAGTTGTTATCAAGTGGGATTATCCGCACGTCACACTCCCCATGGTCTTCCAATGTGGTGCTTGCTCGCAAAAAGGACGGCCGTCTCAGGATGTGTGTAGACTACCGACAATAGAACAATCAAACAATTAAGGATAATTATTCTTTGCCACGTATAGAAGAACTGCTTGATGCCCTTAAAGGATCCAAGTACTTTACAACGCTTGACATGAAGAGTGGATATCACCAGATTGAAGTGGCAGAAGAGCACAAGGAGAGGACAGCATTTACAGTTGGTCCCCTTGGCTTTTTACGAATATAATCGGATGCCTTTTGGGCTATGCAACAGCCCTGCCACCTACCAGCGTTTAATGAGTGAATGTTTTGACGGATTACATCTCAAGATTTGTCTCATCTACCTTGATGACATTATCATCTTTTCCGACACATATGAGGAGCATCTGGATCGTCTGGCTCAAGTCTTCCAGAGGATTAGGGAATGTGGTCTCAAACCAACACCAGTCAAGTGTTCCTACTGTAAGGAGAGTATCAAGTTTTGGGGTCATGTAGTGTCATCCAAGGGAATAGAGACAGACCCTGGGAAGGTGCAGAAAATCAAAACTGGCATAGACCAATCACTCCAGAAGAAGTGAGACAGTTCCTGGGAAGGGTTTTGCAAGATATTGTCGTCGTTTTGTGAAAGACTTTGCTGCGGTGGCCAAGCCCTTATTCAGTATGATGCCATCGACTAAGACTAAAAGCAAATCCAAGAGGCGGATAGCCCAAGTACAGCCTTGGTGTTGGGGTGACGAACAGGAGGAAGCATTCCAAGTGCTGAAGAGAAAATTGTCCTCTCCCCAGTATTGGCTTACCCAGACTACACCAGACCATTCGAACTTCACACGGATGCCAGCAGGCATGGTCTTGGAGCTGTACTTTATCAGGAAAATGATGGGAAGAAGCAGGTATTAGCTATGGCAGCAGAGGATTGAGTAAGTCAGAAAAGAATTATTCTGCCCATCGCCTTGAATTCCTTGCCTTGAAATGGGCAGTGACAGATAAATTCCATGACTACCTTTATGGAATTCTTTCACTGTCTTCACAGACAATAACCCTCTAACATATGTCTTAACGTCAGCAAAACTTGATGCCACAGGCCATCGTTGGCTTGCTTCATTAGCAGCCTACAATTTTGATATTGTCTATAGACCGGGCCAGAACAATGCTGATGCTGATGGACTATCGAGATTACCGGGTCTTTATTCCAACAAAAACCTGGATCAAGAGGTGATAACCAAAGACTCAATAAAAGCAGTTTGTAACACAATACAAACACAACCCTACATAGAATCTCTGTGTATGTCTGCTGAGATTGTAGATATAGAACAGGACCAGGGACAAGACTTAAGGAATATGTCTGAGAGAGACTGGAAGATGGCTCAGTCCCAGGATGAGACCCTGCGACCATGGATTGACTGTGTGAGGCAGAAGCGAAAGCCGAGACAAGCTTGCAGACCGTTTTGATGAGGACGTTTATATCATTGTAGCTCTCAGCCAAATTCTGATATCCCCGTGTTTAAGGTCCAGAAGGAGAATGGCGAGGGCAGGATGAAAACTTCCATCGAAATCACCTGCTACCCATTGGAACGCTGTTAGTCCCAGATAAGGTTGGAATGGATCCAAAACCATCTACACGCCCTGTTCTTAAAAGGAGGAAGCTTCCGATCCAGCAACAGAAAGTTGAAGCAGCCAATCAGCCATCAGATGAAGAAGATGAAGAAGATGAAGAGTTACAGATGATAGAAGTGGTAGAATGGTGCAACCAGCCAGTCCATGAAGCATCAGTTGCAGACACCCAAAGAGGGGTCAGCACAGAGACTGAAGTATATGATGAGATGACACATTCTACCCAAGACACTCCTGGCGACAATCATGAACGTCTTGTGGTAGAGGATGATACTTCTGCAGGTGACGACCTGATGCCGAATCAGTCAAAAGAACTGTCTAGCACGGAAGTATGTCCTGAGGATGAGGATGGGCTGGAACACCACCAGTCAAGAAGTTCCATAGCTTCAAGTGAGTCAGCTACCAGACCAGAACCCCGACCGAGATCAATCCGAGAGAAGAAGACACCTAAATGGATGTCCTCCGGAGAATATGTCATGAGCCACACAGTCCCAGAGACAGAGATGCTGCAAAGATCTCGGATTATCCAACAACTTGCAACACAAGGCATTTTTTGAAAACATCGGTGGCACAGTCTCACAGGCAATTTTGTCTGTCATAGATGGACAATTTTCATGATGTCTCTGGCGATATATTGGGTTTCATGATGGGGACGTCATTCATGGGGAGGGGGAAGTGTGTGGCAGTGTAGTATTTTATATTACAGTGTTATATTTTATGTTAGTTGGTACTGCTAGTTGAAGATTTACCTGTTTTTATGTACACAATACACACCTGTAAATATTGGTTATTTTAACATACTTAGAATACTTACAATACAACTGAAGCATACGCCAGCAAAGCATATCAATCAATGCGTGAACACCAACCCTACAATAGCCAAAGCCCTGACCTGCCTCAGTCTTTGTCTTGCTTATGTAATCAACACACAGTTTAAACTCAGTGGTTGGCCTGCTATTTTAGTTACCTCCAAGCATTCGAGCAGTCAGCAGCCCCACACTACAGTAAAGGTTTTAAAGGTATCTGGATACCAGCTCACCTCTGCATATTTCCACGGTTAGTACTTTATCTGTACTGTTGTATATTGTGTTTTAATGTGAGTATATCTGTTCTATATGACATGCATATATCTGTTTTGTATATAGGTAAAGCAGAAATGGTATAGTCTACTTAATGTATACCTATGCATATATAACTAATGTAGTGACGTTATATCATGACGGGTTTAATAGTCATGCAAGCACATTTAATGTAACTATTGTATTAACGTAAACCCATGCATATTATGTAGTGTGAAACAATGTAATCACGTCATGTTGGTATGTACGTGTATGTGGATATATATATATATATATATGGGCAGGTGTATATGCATATGCATGTACGTAAGTGTACATGATATGAAGTAGGTATAATACAATGTACTAGGTACTATTGTAGTTAGCGTGTAATGAGATGCATTAGCCATGTGTGGTGTGTATTGACTTGTATGTAGATAATATTGTGGTACTATGTATGTTTATTTACTACAGATCCTTACAGGACTGTATGGTATGAGGGACTGCTGGATCTGGCAAACCTAGGTCCACAAACCTGGTAGGTGTTGCATATCTTATGTTATCTTATCCCCCATATTAGTGTATCTATAATCAGCAGTCATCCCATCCGGATGACTATCCCTAGAAATCATTACAGATGTATTATATACATTCATGATATTATTTATATACGGTGATTTGTATTGCCCTGTATTATATGTTGTAAACATTGCAGCATGCACTTGATACAATACCTATGATGTACCACGTGTCTAAGTCTTGATGTATATAGGCACGATACTTTAGTAGGTTTACATTGTTCACCAATTGTTTCAGGGTTTATGTATAAGGAGGATATGGTGGATTCGTCCCAGTGTAATAAAGATGCCGTCAACTCACACCCCGTAGCCTTGTGGTTTTCATTACGGAAGAACCCCAAATTCCATGCTACTACATTCACATGGTTGATATAAATATCTAACAAGCGCGCGATATGGAATTTTTTTTTTCCTTTTAACAATGGGGTGCTGCTGCCTCTGATATAACGGATTTCATACGAATTGCTTCGACTGGTCTCTTATCAAGTAGTCTTGTTATTTCATGATTCATGAAGTCAACCACCCGTGGAAGTCGTTCTACCCATTCAGTGTTTCTGTTATTAGGATCCGCTAAATCACGTGAATATTGGTGTGAAAACAAACGTTCGGCTATGGAGCGATTGAATCTCTCTACTATAGCTTGACTTCGATGGGCTCCCACCTCGACCGCGTCTAACTTCTACGTTATGCTTGGTTAGCAGTTTCGACACGGATCCCATGAATTCCCGCCCTGGAGCGACTTGCAATAAATCAGGCCATGTAAGCTGACTACGCTTGTATATTTGTTTAAACGCTTGTGCTACTTGATCCGAGTCTTTCGTGGTTCATGGTTCAGCTTCCTTGTAGCGGCTGGCTACGTCTACAACTGTCAGGGCGTACTTATAGGTTTTAACTCTCACCAGGTCGGCCTGGTGAACTTGATTAGGTGTATATATACCGAATTTTCTCCTCGGTATATATTTTGGTGCCGGTAAGTATATTTGCCATATAGCTTGTTTTTGTAACCAGGCTTTGGTTTTTTCTTCCGAAACACGTGCAGCTTTAGATAATTTTGTAATAGCGTCTGACCCTTTCCAATATCCTCGCGGGCTGTAGTAAATTTTCTCCATTATATATATAAATTTAAATTTTTTTATGACCGTAAGCATAGGTTTTGACACCATCTGAAGCTATTCATCGTTTTGAAGCCATTGGTGATAGAGATGTCTAATTTATAGTCATCCCATATATCTTGTGCCCGTCACTTTGAAGTATGTTCATCTGGTGTTTGAACGTTTTCTTCTCGAACAGGGTCTGTTTGTAGAGGGTATGTTTAATATGTCGTTTCACCACGTTCTTTTTCACACCTTTAGCCTTTCTTATTTCAGCGTCGTCTGCTTTTTTGATAGAATACATCTTAGGTCTCAATCCGACGTATTCGGTGATTGGTGTGCCAGCACATTCATCCTTCATCTTACCTAACACCTTTTTGTTGACTTGGCTATGCATGGGGTGGTCTTCGTTGGGTAATCGTTGGTATCGTATAGATGTATATTGTTTTTCATATCATCGTACACGTCCTCGGTTTGAATTTCCATGAGTAATGAATCCGTATCCGTGTACAACACCTCTCACCCTTCACGGTATTGTTTCTTGAGCTCGTTATAGTAGAAGTCATACATCAGATGTTTGGATAGGTCTAGAATGCTCATACCAACATAAACCAGTCGATTAAGTATAATGTGGCTCTTTTTCATATGTATCGCTGCCAAGTCATCATCGAATATAATACTTCTATTGTACGCCGGGCTGGATATCAATTTCCTGAATTTGTTTTCCTCACTCGACCGGACTAGCTTCACGTTAACGCGTTTTCGTAAATTCTCCATCGTTTTGCCAAATACAGAGTTGGTCATGAGTTTGTACAGATTTTTCTCGAAGTCGCTGGTGGCTATCTTACGTAAATCCGTGTTCATTCTGATGTATGGTTCCATCCACTTGCTTTGATTGAATTTTAGTACCCTATGTATTTTAGTCAGCTTCATACCCAACGACAGATATAGTTGTAAATTGCGTCATACGCATTTGTGTTTTGTTGTATAGTTTTTTAATAATCTTTTTCTCTTCGTGTTGTAAAAACTTTAGAAATTCTTCAGCCGCATCTGGTCCTCTATAAATAACGGGAGGGTTAGTTTGACCATCACAACGAACGACCACATACCCGAACCCACACGCTTCGTGCTCTTGTACTTTTTGTGTGAAACTTTGATTAGTGGATTGAGCTACTGTATCTATTGGTTTAATGATAGCTTCGAAGTCGGCATAGATAATATATGGTACTGGCATTTGATTTTTGTGGTTGATAAATTTCAAGATGTTGTTTTTTTCTCTCGGCATATTTATTCTTAAGGCTGTCTCCCCTACACCTAGGCAATCAACCCTGTGCGAATCTAACAGATCAGCCCTAGAAAACCCGTGAAGGCACCTTTCACAAAAGTGTTTCTTTTCCCTGTGTTTCGATTGATTGTACAACAGTCGGATGAAATTCTTTATCCATGTGTAGTGATATTTTTCACCTTGTTGGATCATAAATATATTGATCATTTTACGACAATCCTTATACAATAAAGGACTTATCCTGTGTACTATAACGTTTTTACCTTCGTGTCCGAAAACGTTTATGACTAAGTCTTGATTCTGTTGTTTCATTTTTTGGATCTGAGAGATGAGGGTGGGTTCGTCTATAACTTCCCAATTGAGCTCGTCATCTTCTGGATAACTGGAAAGTCTATCGGAATGTTTTTCAACTGGAAATTTAGCAGATCTTATCGCTTTCCTCATACAATTGTTGTCTCAGTTTTTAATGTTAACCATAGCTTGTTTTTTCTTGAAATACTCAGACATGGGTAAGTACGATCCACCTTTCAACGGTATATAGTTTGCTATATCCAGGTAGACCATGTTAATCTTGTCAACAACCCAACCAGAACCCATATTAGTGTAACGTTCCAGTGTTTCTCGCATTTTTTGTAATGATCTGTCTATAGAAGAGTTGATAGTGTCTGGTTGCATTGTAACTTCTTGATTACCTCTGTTTCATTCGACTGTTGTTTCTCTAGTGTAATGTTTAACGTGAGTTGAAATTTAATACCTCTTAAATCTTTCAGTTCTTCGTTTACTTTGTCAAATACCAATGGTTTTATATCTTCAACGTCTATATTTCTTTGAACTTCCATCTTCCAACCTCTCAAATGTTTACCTACAGCATGCTCAGTAGGAGTAAATTGTAATTCTATAGGTTTTTGTTCTTTCAGTAATTCAATTAGCTCAGATTTCCTCATACGAGAATAACCTCGCATTCCACGTTCACGAGCTTGCTTTGTTAGTTCTTTCACAGTAGGTGTTTTTTTATACTTAAAACCTAATAAATCTAGTAATTCATGTTTTCTCATAAGAGAATAACCTCAAAGTCCACGGTCTCGTGCTTGCTTTTTCAATTCATGTACTGTAAACATATCATAAAGTTACAAACACAGTGTTGATATTATATGTGAAAACAATTCTCTAAATAGACAAACATACTTCATGTCCAACATAAGATGATGTAATAGATATAGGATTGTGTAATCTAACCCGTAACATACACCTTTCATACATCGAGGGACTTGATACCATTTGGCTTCATGAAATGTGACACTCTCATGGTGAGAGAAAAACATATAAACACAGTCTTCCTCGGTAGATAAAAAGTTATGGGTTTACAAATTAATAGGATACTTATTGATTCCATGCCCCGTACCACATAGTCTTCCTCTTTTGAGTAAGACTAAAGCTACTTTTTACAGGTGAGGTGAAAAGTAGTTATGTTATGGAATAGATACTTATTGATTGCTTGCCTTATATAGGATGACCCCATACTCCAAAGTCTTACTCTTTCGTGTAAGACTATGGTTACTTTTTATCTCACTTTAAAGTAGCCATAGTCGTACTCTTTCTAGTAAGACTATGGATACTTTTTACAGGGGAGATAAAAAGTATTTGTGTTATGGGTTTATGGTCCCGTACCACATAGTCTTTTGAGCAAGTCTATGGCTACTTTTTTTACAGGGGAGATGAAAAGTAGTTGTGTTATGGATTTAAAAATTAATATGAATTAGGAATAGATACTTATTGATTCCTTGCCTTATATAGGCTGGTCCCGTACCCCCATTGTTTATATATTAAACGACTACTTCTCAACATTTTGTTATTTATCATGTGTAATTTATGTAATGCTTGTATCACTTTTCTATGAATCGTCACAATAGTTTTGGTTAGAAATGAAGTCTAGTTATCTCTAATATTCAGCAGTTAACAAAGTCGAGGTCACCCAACAGTGGGATAGGCAACAAACTTCGTCATTGGCCCAAAGTAATAACAGGGCCTATCGTATAGAATCTCTCAGCAGCAGTAAAAGTGTCAGACACAAAACCAGTATGACACTTCCACCCTCCAGAACATCTTGTCGCCTTGGAACTAGCCACAGAATGTCCAGGTTACTGACAACAAACAAGGTTTACCCCCACTGCTTGTCTCACACAGTCCACGTCTAAGATATGAGGATGTGGGTGACAAGTACCCAGATTGAGATTAACAGTATAAACTGCATGAAAATTGTTTAAACTGTAAATTTACTGTACATAAACAAACAACGGAACGGGCTATGGAAACTGCACAGACAACCATTGGCAATAACCAGGGACCAAACAACGCCGACAAAGTGCGGAGGCGTTTGAGGCAGAAAAACGTCAGATGTCGCAGGCCTTACCGGGGTCCGATCCTTACTGTTCGACATCATCGTGCTCTACTCCAGTGGGCCACACATTATCGGAATTGGCGTCACCGGGAGTCGCATGAAATCGCACTATCAATGTAGTGCTCAAGAAACAAAATATGAAGTGTCGTTTCTTCAACTAATTTTTACGGAAGTATTTCTTGTATATTGCTTGAGGCGAAGCCGAGAGTGATATTCAAGAAATCCTGACGTACCTTTAACCGAGGAAGGATGCAAAACTGAGGCGAAGCCGAAGTGTTTATTTATCCGGACGAGGATACGTTTGTCAGGCTATTTAGACTGATCTCTTGTAACGTTATCTGGGGTTTAAAGCCATATCGCCCTAGGGCGATATTACAGAAGCAACCTCTGATGACGTCACAAGAGGTTGATATGCAAAATAAACAGCTATCTATTGTAAAGACCATATCATCCCAAGGTGTGTAATGTTCGTTATGTTGTATGCACTTGCAGCGGGTCCAGTGTGGCGTTCAGCGCTATTTAAGTGGCCTTATTATTATCATTATCATTATATATCAGATATCATGTCACGGCACCACGAATGCTACTTCTCTTACAAAGACAACGAACTCTGGGCACATAGTGCATAGGAGAACCTGACGGGGAAGCTCGACAGGACCGTCAAATCCGCCACACGCACATGATGCGCTGCTTCATGTAAAACTGCCAGCGTCGTTTGACGTCATGGATACCTATTCACCACACACAAATCGTATCTTCTCAGTATCCGTAGACATCCCAGGTCTCAGATGGCAAAACGATTGATAAATCAATTTAAACACAACAGAAAGAGATCATTCATAAAGGTCTAAACGCGCCCTCGAGTGTGTTTCAAGCCTTTACCATAATGATAGTATTAAAAATGCTTAAATGGTACTCACTGAGGCCTGACCTGAATAACAAAGAAAGGCTAATAAGGACAGCTTTACTCAACGTCCTTATATGTACTTTGAGCTGAAAGTTTCCTGAACCGAAACCCAGCTTTATCATCATATATAACAAGTGTTCTTTTAATAGAAACCTCATTTTACGTTCCTTAATTGTAAACAAAGTATTTAATCTTTCAGCCACAGCTGAAAATGTTTTTTTATACAGAGAGGGTATTGGCGTGGAAGGAGATGTTTTCATAATGGTCATCTGTTGACACACACAGACACAAACTTACAAATACTCGCACGTGCGCACACACACATCTACGCGCAAATAGCATGTAATCCATCTTTGTGAGTTTTGCAGAGGATATATGACAAAGGGACCCGTGCAAACATTTAACAACGTACGACATATTAAAGTACACAGAAAGCAATCACTTGAAGAAAGTTCATTTTATTATACTGTACCTTACTGTTGGGCGCGGTGGGCGAGCTGGCTTAAGGCGCCAGGCTAGTGATCCAGTGAGCCTGAGGTGTCTGGATCGAACCCACCTGTGACCAGGTGTAAAAACCTTGGAGTCAACTAAAAATATAAATGTGTGCAGACTCTTTCAGTGTTGTCACAATCCCTAGTGTTCAGAACACAACCCTGTGTTCTTAAAAGAACCCACGAATCCATTGGTAAATGACCAGATGGTGGCCACATGAATACGTGCAAACACCTACGTGCGGGTACAGCAACGTGCAGTGAACTTGGACAAAGTACTGTGAATATGTGTCCCAGTCCACCCAGCTGTGAATAGGTACCTCGTAAGGATGGGAAAGCCACAATAACTCGGGTCGCCTAGTGGCTGCAAGAGATGTATGCTCCCCAGGGAGTTGAGATTGATAATATGATGTGCCTTGAGAATGACATCCAATGATCGAGGGGAAAAAATGCCAGCGCCTTGAGCATGTACTAGTTACGTGGATATGTGCGCTATATAAATATCCTATCCCACTAGAGAGTCGTGTGCAGACGTTCCATATACGGTTTGCTGTTATAGCGAGCTAACAATTACTTAATCGTTTCTGATCAATATTATCAAAAGGATATGCACTAACATCTTCTCCAACAACTTTTGCATATATCTATGAAATCTCTAGAAGGTACATTGTCGCATTGTCACATTGTTGCACTTTGGTTAATTTTACCACTTTTGCTTGTTTTTGTAAGGTCGACAATGTCCCTTCTAGGATTCCATTAAATATCACTTTCCTCTTCTCTTTTTTCTGATTTTCTGATTATGGAATTATTACAGTTTAGTTCTAATGCGTGAATCTGTTATTCTTCAGGTGTGATATTCTACCTGTGTCGATTCCAGTGGTTGATGTCATGAGCGACGACAGTGGACAGGTACAGCTGCAGGTAGCACGATATACCCAATTTATTTTATTTTGTTCATACGGTGAATATTTGGGTACTTGACATCTACCCTCTGCAGTATCGTAAATGAATGGCCTTTTGATGCATTCAACAAAAACACATGTTGAGCTCTGTTATAGTTATGGTTCAAGTGTTAAGTAATGGATCTATTGTCACTAAAAGCGGCGACTCTTTTTCGCTCTTTTATATTAAGTTTTATATCGATTTCTTCTTTTCACTCGTTTTCTGTTGTTGGAAACAAGAAAATGGAAAATAAACAAAACAAAAATCCCACAACGATACCAACTGTCACCAATGTTCCAAACTCTTGTAGCCGACGTTGTGACAGCTCAGGCCAATGCCGCCATGATGTAAGCATGTGTTTTTGTCATGTATGCATGTAGACATGAAAATTATTCTGGTGTATCCTAAAAAATAGCGCAAAACCAAACAGTGACAAGCTGATAGCAAGGTTAGGTAGAGATAGACAGTGCAGAGAAATAACAAGTTGGTTGTTACCCGTTATATATCATATATCATTATAAATTTATCAAAAACACAAAGAACAAGTAAAAATATTTTTCTTTTATGTAGCTGATATGCTAAATATGAAACTGCAGGCAAGGCGTCCAGTAGTAGACAGAATGAGAATTCTGGACCAGGGTAATCTAAAGCTTCATTTAATAGATAAAGCTTTAGTCGGACCCTTCCCATTACCCTCTACTACCCCTCTACAAAGCTTTATTTCACAAATAAGACTTTAGTTGGGGACCCTTATCTCTTGCTACCATTACCTCTACTATAGTGGGATACGAACTCCACCGGGTATCTTGCCTCTATGTCGTGTTGACAGGAGGTAATACTGTGTCATACGGTATGATTAATAATTCTTCTTTTACAAACCCTCTGCCGGGGCCATCCATTAAGTAGTACAAGTTAGGTTCGTCGGCTTTGATGTCTACTTTATCTATGTTGTAAGTTTTGACTGACCATATAGGATCAGTAGCTCGTTTCCGAGTATCACCCTCGTGTTCCCCAGGCTCGTATAAATATCTCACTAGAGACCTATCTGGTATTTGTTTCTCCTTCCCACGCAAAGGAGCGGCCGGCTCTGCTGCTATCGATTTTAATTTTATAGCGTCTGCCGGCTTTTTACCGGTGAGACGAGTGACTTCATGGTTGATTGCCGACACCACCTTAGGTAACCTCGTGACCCATTCAGTCGATCGCTTCCCTGGGGCAGCCATCTCTCTCGCATACTGATGTCCGAATAAGCGCTCAGCCAAAGTCCTATTGAATCTCTCAACTATGGCTTGGCTGCGATGGGCTCCAACCGTGCCACGTCTCACTCGTACTTTGTGCTTAGTCAGCAACTGCGACACAACTCCCATAAACTCACGTCCGGGGTCAACTTGGAGCTCTGTTGGCCACGTTAGTGGACTGCGTTTGTATATACGCTCAATAGCTTGAGCTACCTGGGCAGAATCTTTCGTGGTCAATGGTTCAGCTTCCTTATACCGGCTGGCTACATCCACGATAGTCAGGGTATATTTGTAGGTTTTACGCCTAACCCTGTCGTGGGGTAGGAACAGCAGGTCTGCTTGGTGAACGTTATTAGGTATGTTAATACCAAACTTCCTTCTAGGCACATAGCGTGGTGGTGGTAAATATATCTGCCAAAGTGCTTGTTTTTCAAGCCATGTTTTGACCTCCTCCGGGGATACTCGAGTTATTTTAGCTAGCTTATCTACAGCGCTAGCTCCTTTCCAATATCCACGCGGGCTATAGTAAATATCTTCAAACTTTTTCTGGTTCCGTGACATGTCGCCCCGACAGGGTATTTATTTATACCTATGTTCTTGGTTCAATTTTCTCATGTCCATACGCATACGTGTTTATCCCATCAATAGCTATCCAACGTTTGGTATCCATAGGGGATAATGATGTTTTATTTATAGTCAGCCCGTATATCCTATGCCCATCACTTCTAAGTGTGTTCATTTTATGTTTAAAGGTACGGGTTTTGAACAGGGCTTCCTTGAATCTGGTGTGTTTGATGTGTTGTTTAACAACGTATTTTTTTACCCCCTTGGCCTTCCGGATCTCACCATTGTCGGCCTTCAGGATGGAGTACATCTTGGGTCTTAAACCGATGTACTCGACTATGGGTGTGCCAGCGCATTCGTCTTTCATCTTACCGAGGACTTTTTTATTTACCGTGCCGTGTATGGCATGATCCTTGGGGTAGTCACTGGTGTCGTACAGGTGTATGTGTTTTTTTCATGTCATCGTACACGTCCTCGGTGTGTATATCTAGCAACAAGGAATCTGTGTCAGTATACAGAACTTCACACCTGTCGCCGTACTGTTTCTTAAGCTCATTATAGTAAAAGTCGTACATCAGGTGTTTGGATAAATCAAGGATGCTCATCCCCACGTAGACGGGTGGGTTGAATGTTATGTGGCTTTTTTTCATGTGTATGGCAGCCAGGTCGTTATCGAATATCTTACTACGGTTGAATGCAGGGCTAGCGATCAGCTTCCTGAGTTTGTCCTCCTCATTCGACCGAACCAGCTTTACGTCCACACGTTTCCTCAGGTTTTCCATAGTCTTACCGAACACCGAATTGTTCATGAGCTTATATAAGTTCTTTTCAAAGTCACTGGTGGCCAGCTTTCGCAGGTCCGTGTTCATTCTGATGTAAGGCTCCATCCAAGGACTTTGGTCAAACTTCAGCACTCTGTGTATTTTGGTCAGCCTCATACCCAACGACAGGTACAGCTGCAGGTTGCGATAGTGTACGATGTATTTGGTCTTATTCATTAAGTTAGGCACGAGTTTTTCAACGCCCGTCACCCGCCTATCTAACAAGTTATGTTGGTATTCAGACATCCAGTCTGGGTTAACCCTCATACGTTCGGGGGCCAGGGGGTAGCTGTTGTGTGATGTGTGTAATGCCTTGGGGTATTCCAAGTCAACCTCGAGGATATAACCTTTGTTCGAATCCGGGCGCGATGCTCATAATATCAAAATCGGATGATACCCATTCGAATCCCCCTGTGGGTAGATACTGACTCATAGCCCATCCGTACAGGTTATTTGCGTCGAGGTAGAGAATGTGATTGGTTGGTTTGCTAGGGTCGTAGCCATTCACGTATTGATTATTTGCTTTAGCGTATCGTTTGGTTGCCATGGAGATCCCACCTCGCAAACCTTTCTCAATGAACAGGTGCATGTCATAATCAGTAAGCAATTCCAACTTAACTCCGGTCTTTTTAAGCAAGGCATCCCACGACAGACCTGGGCTGGTGTAATACCATGCTGGATCTAGTTTATACTGCTTGATACATGTCCTCCTAAATGTCTCAAATACGTCGGCTAATAGTAGTACATCCATCTTCAAGTACAGATCGTGATAGTCACCCAGGTTTTTACAACCAAGTTTATTCCATACATTAATAGCGTACGAGTAATCGTCTTCGGATATTTCCGACTCGGTCAGATTGCTGTAAAATTCTCTGATGGGGGGGTAGTCTGGTCTCGGTGAACTTAGTCCAACTATCCATGTACTCATAGGGATACACACCCTTCCTCATAAGCAGGATCTAGTCTCGGCGTCTGTGTATCGATCGGTAATAGGAAGGTATCGTTGGCTTTAATCAGGCTGGCTAGTGACGACAATAGAAATTGACACGAGTCAATGAACCTAAGTCCGTCTAAGCTGAAAGAGAGATATTTCTCCATGTTGTTGGGAATGCACGTTATATTACCATCGATTTTCGCGATGGCCTGCATGATCAAGTGAGAGTCGTACCCTCTCAAGTTGTGAAAGACAACGGGAATGTTTATTGTTTTAGGGTTGATTCTAAGCTTGAGGTTACACTCGTTATGAGCGGCGCCTCTATACTTACCGGTTATGTGACAGTGATCTCTCACCGAATCACCGTTAAGTGGTGAGTCACACACGTGACAGTTAATGCTACGGGAGTGAGCTAACCTGTCAGCTTGGGTCATACGCATGGGAGCGATTCTATACAACGCGTTCCTAATAATTTCTTCTTCCTCCTGCAAACACTTTAGAAACCTTTCAACCGCGTCAGGACCCCTGTATACTACGGGAGATTTCGTTTCACCGTCACAACGGACGACTATGTATCCAAATCCACATGCTTCATGCTCTTGTGTTTTGTATGTGAAGCTCTCACCTATGGGTAGAGCATTGGGGTTGGCGGCAGCCGCCATAATTGGTTTGACCAATGCTTCAAAGTCGGCGTATATAATATAAGGCACGGACATTTGGTGCTTGTGGTTGTAGAATTTTAGGATATTGTCACCTTCCTCGGGCATGTCGACGCGTATAGCCGTCTGTCCCACACCTTGGCAATACTCCTGGTGGGATTCTAATAAATCAGCTCGTATGAAGCCGTGTAGGCATCGCATACAAAAGTGTTTTTTTCCCATTGTGTTTCGACTGGTCGTGCAACAACCGATTGAAATGTTTTATCCACGTGTAGTGATACTTTTCACCTCGTTGGATCATGAATATATTGATAACACGTTTCCCCACCAACGGACTGAGCCTGTGTATTATTGTTGTATTGTCTTCGTGTCCAAAGACATTTATAGCTAGATTATTCTGTTTTTTCTACTTTAGTGATTTGAGATATGGTGGTTGGTTCATCTATACCATCCCAGTTGAGTCCATCGTCTTGGGGATAACTAGAAAGCCTGTCTGAATGAGTGTCAGCTGGAAACAAGGCTGATCTGATAGCTAATCTCAAGCAATCGTTTCCTCTATTCTTGACATTGACTATGGCATGTTTTTTCTTATAGTATGGAGGCAAGTCTAGGTATGACCCGCCTCTGAACGGCACGTAGTTAGCTATGTCTAGATAGACAATATCGATTTTATCTACAGCCCACCCGGATCCCAAGTGTGTGTAGCGTTCTAGGTGTTCCTGTATCTGCTGAAAACTAGTATCGATCGATGTGTTTATAGTCTCTATCTGGGTCACGACCTCTTGTATACCTCGGAAGTAAGGCTGAACGTACTCGGTAACATCCCCTACGTTCTTCTCGAGTGTCATTTTAACTGTGATTTGAAATTTGATACTTCCCAGACTGGCTAGTTCCTGTTTTATTTTATCATCTATCAGTGGCTTAATATCTGCGACATCTATGTTCCTATTAACATGCATGCGCCAGCCTCTTAAATACTTACCTACAGCGCGCTCAGTGCGTACGAACTGTATAGTAGTCATAACTGTGTACACACATAATAACTAATGTCTAATTGGGCCGCCGTAAAAAATGATAAGGCGTCTATATATCCTCTCCGTCGCCCCAATCAACTATTTTTAGATGGGCTGTTTCGATCCAGTACTCGCATTGTTGGATAAAGTGTTCCTTGAAATTGATCATGTATTCCGATATACTTGTAAAACAATCTATCTGGTGTTGAGTCGTGATGGTCCTCCCACATACGAAGGGACGAGTATACTTAACACCCTCTTTAATCCATACCACTTTCAATATTACCTGAATCTCGTCTCCGTAAGTTTAGTTTATCTTTGAGTATGTTTTTTACCCGAGATTCGATGTCTTCACTGGGATCAAGTTCCACAAACATATCTATACGTAAGTGTGTAATAATCTCTAATTGGGGCATAGTCAAAGGGACCAGCCTTACACTGCTATCTTGAGAAATCGCCTACGTTCTTTTATGTAGGCCTTTTTATTCTCGTAGATGAGGTGATGTCTGACTACGTTCGCCCCGTGAGCTTTACATAGACAGTAGTGACCTTTGACCCCTATACCACACACAGAACACGAGTAATTAGGACTTCCCATGTGGAAACAACAGTACCCATGAGTACCGCATTCCCTACCACATGTCTCGGTCTTCCCCATAAGTATGTATTCGCATCGATACATGTTTAGCATACTTATATGTGTATTAGTCTAATTGTTTCACAACCAAAGCAGTCGCCGCTATACCCAGCGCTATGAAGGTCAGTTCACGGTCCATTTGCCCCTTGGATGGTGTGTAGTACTGAGCGAGTGTTGGCTTCTGTAGTGGCTCCAATCGTTTACCAGTTAATAAGTAGTATTCTCTCGCTGCGTCGTCGACATCGTGGAATGTTTGAACGGCATGGTTTTCACGCCTGAGTTGTTCGTTAATGTAATCGATCCTCTGGAGGCGTTGTTTAGCGTACTCGGCCTGTGCTGTCTGTAATTTCTCAATAGCGAGATCGTGCCGCTTTCTCTCTGCCTGTATTTCAGCCGCGTGTGACTCTCGTAGTTTCGAAAAGAGGAAATTACTCCCGGAAAATGCCAGGGCATTCACTAACGCACCACCGACCATCATAGCTATCGTGGCCATCCTATATTTATTTCATAATATCTTCAGGTATTATCCCTTGTTTTACTAGGATGTCTTTTGTGGCCATCGCCATACCAAGGTTCATTATTAGCATACCCATATCCTGCAGGTTGAAATCTAGCTTGATAGTTGGTTGTTTAAGCACCATTTTGGTCAACCGAGCGTATCCTACGGCTAGACTGGCGACCACTGTGGCGTGGTATGCGTCGTTGACGAACGTTTTCCCCTCAGACATTATGTATATGATATAAAAATATATATTTTATTGCATGATATGCGGGTTGACCTTTAATTCCGGGAGCTCCCTGGGATCCCTGTGAGGGAGACCCTCACTGCGTCGTGTATATAACCACGAGATAGCCACGGCAGCAGTTGCGCATACAACCAACAATAATCGAGACGGGTGGGTCACCTTAATAATTTTATGTTGGTTACACCACCGTTTTTTACCGGCAGCTACTCTCTTAGGATTCTTCTGCCTGGTGACTGTGGGAGGGGTCACCTCCAGTTCGGGAGGGTTCACCTCCAGTTGGGGTTTCCCCAACGTGGGGGTCTCCACCGTCTCCTCTGAAGGGGTCTGGGTCTGTGCAGCATCCATCTATACTATTATTATTATTTTTCCTCTCAAATTGACAATGCTTTGCCGTGATAATCGCCGCCGTCACCGGGGCTAACAACATACCGTATTTGTGGTACAGCTCGCAGCTAATAGAGCTCAAGGCGTGTTCGATAAAAGGGTCTTTCTCGAGGTCTTCCCACAGGTAAAGTCGACGCTCCGGGGGGATGGGAAGGAAGTATGACGCAATACCAGTGTATATCTGGGTCATAGCCGATCCTATTGTTTTTGTCATTTCTGCACCTAGTCTAGCCTCGTATTTAGCGTACAGTTTATCGATTTCTTCGGCTGACATTTTGTGAATTTTATCCGGAGTGTACTCCCCAAAGTAATGTTTGGCTTTGCCACCAACAGCCAACGCCACCAGTTTCTCTCGCTTATCATCGTCCACCTGTGGTGATTGGGGTACCAACAGTTGCTCTAGCAATTCCTCACACTCCATCTTATAATGTGATAAGTAAGTTTTAGTTTTAACTATATAATATACGATATAAGCGAAACACAGAGAAATGAAAGTTAAGTTGCACACGACAAACACTTCAAATACCATAGCTATAACTAAATGCTAAGTATTTATACTAAGCATTGCTAAGCTTTGCTAAGTATTTATACTAAGCATTGCTAAGCTTTGCTAAGCATTTGCTAAGCATTGCTAAGCATTGCTAAGCTAAAACACACTATAGGCTACTGGTTGGTCTGTCTTAAGCACGAGCTTAGCGTGTTTAGTTTCAGCTAGCTGTTTCTTCACCCGTTCCCGTTCTAATTTACTCATCACATCGTTCTCTCTCAAACACTCCTCGAACGAATCCCTGTCCTTGCAGTGAAATAAGGCCACCCATCGCGTCTGCTCCCTGAGGTCTTTCAACACCGAGTTGAACTTCTGCGTTAGCACCCAGACGCTGTGCTTTGCGTGTCGGCCGGAGAAGGCCAGGTACGATAGCATATCTCTCTTTTTTGTTATCTCGCGATTAGCGCTGCAGTCGTCCAGTATGAACAGCGTCGACTCCCCTTTAAATTTCATATGGTAAGCTTTCAACCAGTCCTGTAGACGTGGCCCCGGATCGACTCTGTGTACGTCCGGGTCCGTCATCACCCAAGGTCTTTCCGTGTACGTTTTATTCATACCCAGAGTAGGGCACATGATAACGATGTGGTCGAACACATCCCTGTAGTACCCCTCCAACATATCCAACACGAAAACGGTCTTCCCACAGCCAGTCTGCCCGCACACTATGGCGCAGTGTGGGTCGCGGGGCAAACCAATGCCACCTGCAGGCAAATCAGTAGATGGCTTGCACGAATCTCCCATTGTCTATATTAAGTTGCGCGTCCATAATAACGTACAGATATAATTTCAACTTGCCAGCGGGTTGAGCCTTCTTGGTAATCTGGATAGTAATCCCCTCACTACCGTTGTCCAGAGAGATGTTGTCTATGGTATAACTAGCCTCATCGCCGTTCGGCGTACGCACTACTTTGCTGTAGTCGTTAAACGTGAGCTCGTATTCAAGCCTATCACCCAGCGCGGCCTGGTAAAACGGCGCGTGTTCCGTGAGCAACTCGAAGTCGAGCGGCACACAGAACCTGTTCCCATACGCTTGAGCGATAGCCTTTTCACCGTCCGTGATCTTAGATAACTGGTCTGCCGTGAAGGCATACCCAATGCGCGACCTGGTCGATTTGCTGATGCCCTGGTACACGTCATTGACGCGTTCTCCCTCGCTTTTCCAGAGGTCCCTGTAGCAGTGAAACACGTCGCTGTCGCCGATGCTCAACACCTCGCTTACCGGTGATCTTGATGGTGGTTTTCTTGATGATGGCTCGACCTACGCTCCGCACTAGCTCGCGTTTGTCGCTGTCGGAGGTCAACGTGAGGTTGAACGCCAGTCGAACAGTGCCTGGTACAATGAGGTCATTCGCCAAGGTTTGGAAATCTAACCAGCAGCGTTTGATTCTGGTCTATCTTGCTGGGATTGTTGGTGATGGTCACCGACTGATGCACGGCTTTGACACCTAGGGGCTCTCTCGATCTTCTGAAAGGATCTAGTTTTCTACCGTACATTGTTATATAAATGAAATATATAAGTTTTAATACTAAATAATGGCTGAAGGCGGTTATGAGGAAATACCTATGGAGGATATGTGGGATGATAATACCCAGGATGAAACCTCGTTCCCCTTAAGTACTGAACTTGTACAGTCGGCCGTCGATGATTATTACGACGCAGTTGAAAATAAAGACAACATCAAGCCGTTGGGGAGGGACTATTCCAAGTTTATGGTCGATAAGAAGGGACGCTGCGATTGAAGGCTTACCCGTGGGCTGATATCATAAAAAGACGGAAACCATATGCTTTGTCAACACTCACCAGTCGCCCTGGTGGGAGTCAACTGCTCCGTGGGGAACTAGGCTTCATAGATTACGGTGGCGCACGGTCTAAGCTTCCCCCGAAGGTCGTCCAAGATCTGCAAGTAGCCAGGGCCAATACTGGGGATGCTAAAGAAACATCGGACAGTATCGAAAAAATATTGGCTACGTACCATGACAAACTCTTGCCTGGGCTCGAATTTCCCCTGAGGAACTGCGAGGTTTAGACGAAGCCTTGAATCATGTACGTGGAGAACCTCGTTAACAACATGGGGAAACTGAACGAAGTCGACGAGCGCGTCGCTCGCGAGAAAATAAAACTCACCGAAGCGGATGGTGATATGAAACGTCGTATCGAGGAGAGAATAAAAAACTTGGAAGACGAGAGACGGACTCGGTTGGAATCCGCTTCCTCGAACCGGGAAGCCCTCCGATCGCAGATCAGTCGAGTACGGGAAACCATCGATCGAGTTCTAAATGAAGACACCACGTTAGCTGACAGGATTCGGACCCTGTTCCGGGAGCAAGGCATCACCATCGCCAGCATTCTGACTGCACTGGGCTTCATCATATCAACCCTGGTGGTGTCACTGACGCCTGCCCTGGCTAAACTGGCTGGTAAGGCCGCCGAAGCCCTACCCGGCATCCTGGGTAGCATCGTCTCGTGGTTGTTGAGCGCTCTGGCTAAAACTGCCACGTGGCTTAGTCAAAACCTGTGGGCAGCCATCGTCGCCGTGGCGGGTCTGGTGTACGTAGCGGCTAAGGAATTTTTAACCAAATGAGCCCCAAAGCTACCCCACCAACCACCATGGCTGTTTTACGATCGATGTGTGGGGGTGACCCCACAGGGGGCTGTAGGTGTGTGTGTTGAACCCTAGGCTCCGGGGGTGGCGCTACTATACCCGTTTCACCGGTCGTGGGTGGTGGGACGTGGGGGACGTTGACATCGAGGTTGACGCCCAACTTTTGACCCGCCGTGGCTATAACTATTTCGTTGTTGTAGCCCACCACTTTTTTTACTCTCAGTTGCATATCACTCGGAGCCATGTACAGTCCCACGTCGAACACGTAGTCGACTTTCGACCTGGCATATTCCAACACGTCTTGGTAGCGTTTGATGGCACTCGGGAGATCAACTGGAGCATTAATAGCATCCTCAACGTTGACAACGAACTGTTTCTGAGCGTCGTAAGCAGTCCCCTTACCTAGGATATTGGAACGCGTTTGCGTCTGCGCACCCAACAGCGCCCACACGTACGTTCGAATCGAGTCGTTCAACCTGATTACCCCGGCACGAGTAAACCCTTTCGACGTGTCCAGCATAAACTTTTTCCAGCCATCTTCCCCCTGCTCGAACCTCCAGACTCTGTAATCCTTGCTGTTGTCGAAAGCCATGTAACGGTCATCCCACTCGTTTGTTGTGATATGATACGACTTGTATCCCCATTCTTTCAACTTCTCGCTGGCTTCCACGAGGGGCATATTGTGAACGATGGGGATACCCAACCCGTGGTTCGGTCCCGGCAAACGCCAATCCGTCTTCGTGTTTAGTTCGAATTCGTTGCAAATACGTTCGTAGGCCCGTCTATCGTACTGGTTGTTTACTGCATTCCACGCCTTTTCTTGTGGGAGCGGGGCGCTGATCTCTTTGAGGATACGTCTGACCTGGTAGTACACGTGGAACGTGAACACAGACTGACTCAGTGGGCCACGCCGAGTGTCGGTCAATGCCACACCACACCCCGTTGTGGCGCACCACACGGCGAAGTTGAGTTGATTCTGCCAGAACTGCATCGGGTTGTTGAACCAAGCGTGAACTACCTTAGCGTTAGTCACCGAAAATTTATACTTGTGGAACACATCTATAAACTGGGTGTCGAAATACAACCCATCAGCGACCACAATCTTCATGTGGGGGGAAATCTATTTTAGGGTAAAACACTCTCGGCTTGTACATTTTAAAACTATTATATAATGAGTTTATATACTCTAACATGTACATAACACTTCCAGGAATAACGAGCGGCGAGGCCGTTCAGCTGACGCACGCGATCGATAACACGTCGGGTCAACTCGAAGTCGCACTGTGCGATATCACCTACCTACCACGATGGACTAACATCAACGCTAGCAACAATAAACTGTTCGTAGGTGGCGCTAGCAACAAGATAATTGATGGTTACTACAGCGTGTGCTCTCTAAGCGACGAGGTCTTCAAACCCCTGGGAGCCGAACTCAAGATGAACGACTCAAACGGTACAGTGGTGTTAATCAACAACGGAAGAAACTCCTTGAGGCTCGGTCGACCATTGGCGAGGACACTCGGTATACAGCATGACGATATAAAACCAACGACTACCGCCACAGGCATGAAGTTACCCGACCTAGTACCGTACCGAGAGCTGTGCATTCATCTCAGCCAGGTTAGCACAACGGACAACATTCAAGGGGGTCACCCTTCCACTATACTGAGAGCCGTACCGGTGAAAACGGAGAAATACAACGACGGCAGAACCGAGTCGTTTTCACCGCGGCAGTATAAGAGGTTAACCCAGGGCAACATCCCTGAGCTGATAATATCGGTGTTAGATATAAATCATAATCTCGTGAATATAGGATACCTCAGCGTAACGCTGCACATAAAATGACCAGCGCACAAGGTCCCGGAATGAAGTTGAAAAAATGCATCAATGTAGGGATCTCCGACCTCGGGGACACACGCGGATTCGACGACCCCGGAGTAGATGGTAAATTGTACGCCTTGCAACTGAAAAACAGCATTTACAAATGCGTTGAAGTCCCCTCCAATGGTACTAGCAATCTAAGTGATATGGTAGATACCTCAGGAGCGGCAGTCAACACTAAGTACACCCTTGTCAACACCGGCGATAACTGGATGATATACCCATCGTTCGGGGGCAAACTGTTCGACTTAGACGATGTTGAGAGCACTACCGTCGCCCGAAACAAGCCATATACGCTAGTCTTCACTGAAGATGACAAGTGGGTGTTATTACCCGATAAAGCCGACTGGTTTCTCAACATTAGGCTCGGCTCCCCCCTATGTGTTCACGGATAACAAAGACAACCACCTAAACAAAGTCGTAAACAACGGAATCCTGCTCGTGGCTTACGTTCCGACTCAGAGACGTAGCGTAGTCATCAGCCCACTCGCCAGTATGGCAGCCCACATGCTATCGAGTAAAGCGGGCATGCAAAACGTGGTATTGCAGTTGGTGTCTGAATTCGAAGGCGTGGTCAGGATCCTGGAGAGTCTACCGGCGAACTCAACACTGGTCATCCAAGTCTACCTAGGGGAACCATCGCGGGATGATGTAGAGATCGTGAAGGGGGTCAAACTCCGGTGGGGGAAACAACAACAGTATAACGTTTGCAACGTTTACGTGCGGGTGGGTGTCGACTCCAAAACCAGTCTGCAGGGTGTCACCGTGGTCGTGGAAGACACTATATCACTAACCAAGATATTCCTACCCGACAACATACACTTCATGGGGGTGAAGTGCACCCCTGAACTATTATCAGAAAACCAGTTGGAAATTATATCGTAATAGTATTATAGCAATGTCTTGGCTTCACCCCAACACTACACTTAACGATCTAGGGGATACGGAGGGATTCGATCAGCCTGGTGAGGAAGGCACCTTATACATCCTACACTTGAAAGACAACGTGTATAGGTGGGTGTCGTTATCAGATTTTAAAGAACCCGAATGGTTAGTTAACTTAACCCTCACCTCACCTTATATCTCCTTGAAACAAAATAATACTATCTCCGAGATTAGGAACAACGGTATGATTATAGGATCGTTCGTTCCGGAATTTAGTGTACAAGTCATACCAGTACCGGGCTTCTCGGGTAACATGTTAATTTCCAATGAGAAGGTAAAGACAGAGATCAAATTTCCCAGTCCCCGATTAATTAGAAGTGTCGCGGAAAACTACACATACATCATAGACGTTTATCTCGGAGGTAACCCGTCGCCTGGGGTGTATATTTACATTATAGATGATATGGTCATATATTGGGAAGACAGGTGTAATAACCAACGTTGTCGTATTACTAAGGTATCGGGAAACAAACCTTTAGCAAGCCTTGATGGGGTTCGTCTCCTTAATGGGAGTAGAGCTGAGACCCTGCTTTTTTACACGCACGTTAATCTAAGTATTATCGGCTTTAAGTACATTAATCGAAGGTTAAATGAAACCCAATTAAATTATCTTTTGCAATATATATTATAGGATGGGACTGTATCCAGGCATAGATGAAGTAGCGAAGACCCTGGAAACCGTAGACGGGTTCCGCTTGAGGCAATTATGTGATGTAAGACGCCAACTAGAACAAGACCGCGACAAGCGTAAAGCATTATATAAGAAATACCATAGAGTTTTCAATGCCGTGGACGGGCTGACACTGCCCTTATGACAACCAGCATGGGACTAGGGGTGGCAGGTGTTGGGTTATTAACCACCATCGTGGCTGTACCTATAGTGATGGGACTCGAAATAACGGCTGGAGTGACAGGAGTGTTAGGGTTGATACTTAAATACACATCACGCAGACTGCATCGTGGGCATTAAAACACGACGAGATCAGGGTTCTGGCCGAAGCAAAGCTAAACACGGTGAGTGAGCGTATTTCCACTGCACTCGCTGACAACAAAATCTCAGAGGAGGAGTTTCGTTTGATCCTATCCGAACTCACAAAATATAACAAAATGAAACAAGAGATTCGATCCAAGTCTCGTAAGTCTGCTGCTATCAGTGAGGATGAGAAAAAAAAGTACATAGAACAAGGGGTGAAAAAGGCCCAGCAAGCTTTTATTACAAACACCAAAGAGATCCTAGGCGATTCACGTTAAACTGTTTCGTTGAGGTCAATGTGACATAGTGTCATAGATATTGACCTCCTACCAACACGACATAGAGGCAAGATACCCGGTGGAGTTCGTATCCCACTATAGTAGAGGTAATGGTAGCAAGAGATAAGGGTCCCCAACTAAAGTCTTATTTATGAAATAAAGCTTTGTAGAAGGATAGTAGAGGGTAATGGGAAGGGTCCGACTAAAGCTTTATCTATTAAATGAAGCTTTAGATTACCCTGGTCCAGGATTCTCATTCTGTCTACTACTCTTTGATATCGGGTTACAATGTACAAACACTGCCAATAACACTTAACACTGTCAAGTACACACAATAAATTTCAAACGTCTAGAACACAAGAGATAGGTTGTGTGACAGACACTCCCAGTGCCATTTCGTCATGTTTGGAACATATTTGAACAATCCTGTAATTTGAACCACATCCAACCCCATTGAAACAGTTGAGGCATAGTCGTTTGAATTTCCATCAATTCGTATATAAAACTTATCACATAAATTGCATTCATTCCGTTATTTTGAAACACGATAGAATACATGAAGATATTTCATTAATGACCACACATTCCAATTATTAGACACTTAAAATGACACCTACACATACCAATATTCTTTTCCATACCTATATTTATGATTTTCTCTCGTATTAGACACGCTGTTGTTTGCCCCAATATTCAACTTGCACTCTGTATAGCCATTTTGGGCACCCGTGAAGAGCCACCTCCTCGTGGTGGGTGCTGGGTGCTGGACCCGGGGGTATATTTGGTCCACAAACCCGTTTGCCGTGGGCTGCGCCCCTGTGTCGGTGGAGGAAGGGAGTCTGGTGGTTGAGGGCACTGGTTCCAGGAACAGTGTTCCTTTGCCCAACACACCATTTCGCCCCTGACTTCACCTAGACGGGTGGTAGAACTGGCTCGGTTCTATCAATCAGCTGGTCACGCCAAGCCCTGTGCTACAACTATAGTTTGGCATGAAATGCATGTGGACCCGTGTTTTTGTAAATATCTCTTCATCCAATGACCCAATCGATCTCAAACTGTGCAAGTGGATGTTTTGTCAGACAACCTAATCACATTGTAAATCACAGATTTTATGCATTTGTATTAAAGAATCTGTCTATGTAACTGTCAACAAAATAAACAACAGAACGCAGAATGCTTGCAGAGGGAGGGAGCCAATGACCTGTAACAGCGGCAGTGTTGGGTCATAAAGGTCAACGTTCGTCAATGTAGGTCAGCTATTCACGTGACAGGTATGAAGAGGTGTCACAGGTCGTGAATAGGGTAAGGTGGGTGTCAACTGTTAACCATCATACGGAGTTTGTTTCTCTGAGTTGTTCAACATTAACCACAAAACCCATTAGTGAGAATTATTCTGTAGGTTAAAATCTTTAAATTTTGCAAATACCCGGCGAATGACATCTCTGATGACCCTGATGTCAAAAGAATCTAACTTTGGATGCCTACCTTTTTGTACAAGGTTTTGTTTATTGGTTGTTGGTTTATTTTTCACAATTTTTAGCACGATGTTCTTTTTCATGCCAAGAGCAAAAGTTGTACGTTTCATGTAATCCGACACCTTATAAATCGGTTTGCTACGTTTGCTCTCTTTTTAAAAAGAATTCAACACATTTCTGATTAAACGTTTAGCATCATCTGAATAAGCTTTCATGATGACAGCGAGAAGAAGTCAATGTGAATGATCCAAACGGTCTATCACTGTGCAGTGCACAGGTAACTATCATGAAATGCACGTGCATTAACCTTTATGACCCAACACTGACGCTGTTACAGGTCATTGGCTCCTCCTCTGCAAGCATTCTGCGTTCTGCTGTTTATTTTGTTGACAGTTACATAGACAGATTCTTTAATACAAATGCATAAAATCTGTGATTTACAATGTGATTAGGTTGTCTGACAAAACATCCACTTGCACAGTTTGAGATCGATTGGGTCATTGGATGAAGAGATATTTACAAAAACCCGGGTCCACATGCATTTCATGCCAAACTATATGTACTATTACACAAAAATTTTGAAAATTATTCCATGGTATTTTAAGTCTTGGCGAATTTTTGAACTCTCAATTTCAAATATACAATTTCATGTATGCTTTTTGCCTAGAGTCGTATGCCCAGAAGGCGGTGGTTCATGGGCCAATCTGGTGGAATCATTAATCTTTTAATTTTTCTGCTGGAGTATATCATCCGGGTATCCTTGGTGCTGCAAGTCGGAGTTTCGCTTGTTTTTAGCATTGTCCTTGTGATACTCCGTGGTGGGTGGGGAGCTCGGATGACGAACCTTGAAAAATTAACCATGGCTTACGAAACCCCCATACAAAAAAAACAAAACCGTCCACTAGACACTGATCCAGTTGATACTGATCAAAGACTGTCCACGTCCATTGAATACTGGCCGCGATTTCTTGTTGTTGAAACTGTCGACAAGACTCCATTGAAGTTGAACCCTTTTGCCACATCTAAGGGTATACAGGGCATTGCTGGTGACGTCAAGAATATTAAACGTTTACATTCTGGTGCTCTGTTGGTTGAGTGTGGGAAAAGGCACCAAGCCACCAACCTTATGAGTACAGAATCGTTTGTCAGCATTCCGGTCACCGTCACTGCTCATAAAACATTAAACACGAGCAAGGGAATCATCAGAGACCGTAATCGATTGTTTGCAGATATGTCGGAACTTGACATCGTGTCTGAGATGAAAGATCAAGGCGTACTCTATGTCAAACGTTTCACAACCAGGAAAAACGATACTGTTATAAAACAAATACCTACCTGTTTTCATTTTCTTCACCACATGCTCCAAAATCTCTAAAGGCAGGATATTGTAACATCAATGTGGACACGTACATTCCGAACCCTCTAAGGTGCTTCAAATGTCAAAAGTTCGGTCATGGCGTAAATACTTGCACATTATCTGTTGTAAGTGGTGACTGTGGTGAAAAGACACATACAACAGAAGATTGTTACAGTAATGTCAAAAAATGTACCAACTGTGAAGGGGATCATCCATCTTACTCTAAAAACTGTCCTGTTTGGAAACATCAAATGGAGATAAATAGAATCAAATTTACCCAAAACATTAGTTTTGCCGATGCCAAAAAAATTGTTCAAAGCTCAGAGCATAAGGAGAGCTATGCTTCTATCACCAGAACACCGTCAGAAGCAACCACTAGAATAACAAAGTCATCTGCATGCTGTCAGACAAACCTGACCTGGGTTAAATCCGAATCTCCTCTGATATTCTCACCTGCAATATCGACCCAAACAACAGATTCAGTTCCTAGTACGTCTCAAAGGCAATCAGAACCATCTTATGACCGTGACACTTCTCAGTCAACTCAAAGGTCTCAATCAACGCCAAACGTTCAACCAATTGTTAAAAACAAAGGCAAACCGAAGCCAGATTCAAAGAAACAAAGTGGCAGAGCCCCAAGGGGTCAGATGATAAAATCAAGTTATTTAACAAATACGGATTACTTGAGGACATAGAGCTTGTCGCCCTCGAAAACGGTGCGGGGAAGATCCCCAATTAATCCGCCTAAAAGATAGGTCTATCTACCAATATCGTGCAGTGGAACTGTAGAGGACTCCGGACAAATTTTAATGAAATACAGCTATTAATCCAGGATTTAACACCATCAGCATTCTGTCTGCAAGAGACGTATCTGAAACAGACAGATAATTTTAACTTACGTCAGTTTGAAGCCTATAATTATTTTTCCCCTCCAGGTGATAGAGCCACTGGAGGTTCTACTATCCTTATACGACAGAATGTTATTCACAGCCCTGTTACTCTTAACACTAATCTCCAAGCTCTTGCAGTGCGACTTACTCTGGGTGTAGCATTTACGTTATGCTCTCTGTATATTCCGCCTTCATCGAACCTTCAGTTGACTGATCTTCAATCACTCTATGATCAACACCCAAAGCCATGTGTTATCATGGGTGACCTAAACGGTCACAACTCACTCTGGGGCAGTACTAACACTAATACTAAAGGCAAAATTGAAGAGTTCATTTCCAATAATGACCTGTGCATATTTAATGATGATTCAAGCACCTATCTGCATCCTGCAACTGGCACTTATTCTTCTCTAGATTTGTCTCTTGCAGATTCTAACCTCCTGAATGAATTTGATTGGTATGTTCATAATGACCTTTGTGGAAGTGACCACTTCCCAACTATCCTTTCAGAAATAACTCCATCTGATTCTCCATCGTATACAAGATGGAACTTTTCGAAGGCTAACTGGTCTTTATATCTAACTAAATATGTAAATCGAAACTGCGACCTGAATGTTTCAGTGATATAACTGATCCCATTCAAACTTTTGCTGACGTTTTAAATGAAATAGCTGATGAGTGTATACCAAAGTCCTCTACGACTCCACATGTACGAAAACCATGGTTTAATACAGATTGTAGACAAGCCAGAAAAGCGAGGAAAAAGGCCGAGCGTTATTTCCGCCATCATCCAACTGTCCATAACTTAAATAAATTTAAAATACTCAATGCAAAGGTGCGTCGTACCTTTAAACAAAACAAACGACAATCTTGGAGAAATTATGTCTCCAAAATTAATTCACGTACGCCAATGTCCAGAGTATGGAATATGGCTCAAAGAATTAAAGGCAAAGGTTCAAAATCTGCTGTTCACCATCTTAAAGATGGCGATAATTTAATAACTGACAAATCTAAAATTGCAGATAAAATTGGTTAAACTCTTGCCAAACATTCATCATCGGCAAATTATGTCCCTTGAGTTTCATACAGAAACAACAGGAAAAGACAAAACTTAATTTTGAATCACATAACGGTGAAGATTATAATGAAGTGTTTTCATTACATGAGCTACATACTGCCCTTGAGCAAGCTCATGACACTGCAGCGGGTGATGACAATATACATTACCAGCTACTGAAACACTTACCTGAACCATGTCTGATGACACTTTTAGATATATCTGACCAAATATGGACGTCTGGAGAATTTCCTCTTTCATGGCGTAATGCCATTGTAGTCCCAACACCAAAACCTGGCAAGGATCATACAGATCCGTCGAATTACAGGCCGATCTCTCTAACTAGCTGTGTTTGTAAAACCGTGGAACGTATGATGAATAATAGATTAACTTGGTATCTTGAAACCAATAACCTT
>NW_025766572.1:0-33070 GCF_003918875.1 Haliotis rubra | reverse complement strand
TTGTCGGTTGCCTTTGAGGTTTCATCACGTCATTGAAGTTGAGTACAAACACAAAGGGAAGTGACATGAATCATCTCTATCAAGAACCTCAAAATGGCTTATATGTGGGAAAAGATCAGTGGATGCTAACATATAATCCACAATGCTTGATCCATTATGTTTGACACATGTGAAGTTACCATCTATATCACCAGATAAGCGACCATTTAGGGATGTGAATACCAAATATTGAGCATAGTTCAGCAAGTTTTCTTCCATAATTGTTATATTTATCATTATCTCTGGTACATCTTGGTAGGTCAAAGTTATCACTAGGATAGTCATCACTGTTTTCTTGTTTGTAAGCAAGGTTATCATGAGGTATGTAATCGAGAAAGTTGCTCATTCTAGCATTAAGATCTCCAGATAAAAGATAGTGATGGTCATTATGTGAGCTCACAATTGTTTCAAGATACGTAGCTAAGCGGTCCATACCATCGTAGTTCAATGCCTGGAAGACAGGCGAATTTTCAGGTGAAATGTAGGTGAAGATTAGAATGGTATCTTTTATAAAACCAAGTTCTGTTGTTCTAAAGAGAAGCACGATCGTATCCTCGAATGAACTAAACAACCGCTTGATAATGTTACTTTCCACTAGCCATTCACGTACAAACACTGTGACACCCCCGCTATATCTACCAAGAGTTTTAGCCTTGGGTCTAACACAGTTATATGATCTAAAACCGGACAGAAATTTGTCAAAATCTTGTTCACTTCTCACAAAGGATTCACAAAAGGCAATGATGTGAAATACGGAGCAATACAGTTTAAGACCAGTATATTCAGAAGAACTTACATATTTATATAGTCCCTCTATATTCCAGGATAGGATACGACACGATTGGGCTCGGCCATCTTTTCATTCGCGTTCTTTGTTTACATGTGGAGTGCTCTCCCTTGGATTAGTGTTACTTCCGGGTCCAGATGTAAACAAACTCACGTGGTTGTCTCCTGTCATCACGTTGCTCCAAGATCGACCGTTAGCTTGGCTAATGCCTTGTCGATCTGATATGCACACATTCTCGCCTTTAATCCTATCGAAAGCATAAACGTTTCCGTCGACATAGAGCTTGTCATGTCGGATCTTCGGGGATTTTCCAGCTTGTAGAGCCTCTGTGAATATTTTACTGAGTGAGCGTCTGGCTTCTCTCACTCGTTTTGTTAGACCCTCGGTGACACGGATCCGTTGGCTATCTTCATTTCGATTTCCTCTTGCAGCTTGTAGTATGTTGTTTCTATCTTTTGTTAGTACAAAATTCGCAATGACAGGCGAGTTAGTCTTTCCACTTCGCAGTCGATGCGCCCGAGTTATCAGCACATTTTCGGTGTCTGTCATGTGAAGCATGGTTTTCATGAAGTCACGTACTTTTTCTTCTGTTTGGTCCCTGGTTTCACCCTTTTCCTCTGGTATACCATGAAACAACAAGTTGTTACGTCTGGAGCGAGATTCATAGTCATCTAGACGATCATGAAGGTTGTTGTTTTCGACACGTAGCCGCGTGATTTCAGTGTTCATATCCGACGCCATATTGTTTACGTTCTGATCTAGGTCACTAAATTTGTCATTTACTTCCTTTATATCAGCTTTTAGTCCAACTAGAACGTTCATTAAGTCGTCATTCGTGTATTTACACTGTTGTGAAGTTCCACTGCCACTGGCTTCCACTGATAAAGTTGACTGTCGTGTATGGGGTCCCGGATTTGACTCGACATCGCCGCTCACCACTAACAGGGTGAGCGTTAGTAATGTAAGTCTCAACATCAAACAAACACTTCGTTTTTCCAGTGAAATGCCACGTACAGATGTGTGACACTTACACGGTTGCACAAAACATCCGATTTTAAGCCTGTATTGTTGTAAACTTATGCCCATTGCGGAGCAGTGGTAAACACGTCTACACTCATGAATTACCCAGCATGCACGTAGCTTATACGTAGCTCTTGATCCTACATTTTCTTCAGTTATATCTTTTAAGTAATTTTGAATTTAATAGAATAGACAAAGCTTTCTTCTTTTTCTTCGTTTAACCAGTGATTCCCATCCTGTCTCATAATATAGAATTTGTCGTGAGGCATATTTAGGAAGACCCGTAACATTTCTGGCGGCTTCTGACAGATGATTTTTTTCGAAATTTTCCATTTTTTGTACGGTACAGCAATCCCATAATACACAAGCATATTGGAAGTGTGGTCTGATAAATATCTCATGCTACTGTTGATTGTATTTCTGTTCAGTATACATTTAATTTTTTTTCATTTATGATACCATTTTTGAACATGACTTGATACAGTCAAATCCCGATGAGTCGAATCGCTGGGGACCAAGTAATAAATTCGACTTATCCATGTATTAGAGACATAGGTATGTCTATGAGGGTAAAAAAAAGATGATCCTGTCTTAATTCCTCCGCCTAAGCATTTGTTTATCTAATGATTTCCATATCACTAATAGGGGCACCGTATCAGTTCCAGTCTGATTAGCACAGACAGTGATTTCCGTAAAATCACTAATCTGCCTTTTGAACTCACCCGTCAATGGCGGAAAGGTGTGAGCCGCGCTGGTTTGTTAATTGGATCAGTTTGCTACACCAATCAACTTCTCATTGACTGACTTCGGCTGATGTATACAAGATTGCTGTTGTTTGAATCTCATGGGACCAAATTTCCTCTTCGAGTCACCGTGTGTATTTATGAGACGAATTCGTGTAACCGGAAATCAAATCATGACAACTATAACAGGGAATGGTCGGGACCGACAGGTACTTCGAGTTATGCATAATATTCGAGACACCGGCATTCAACCCATCGGGATTTGACTGTAATTTGAAAAGAGTGACAAGACCATTTGCCGTTTGCTTCAAAAGTTATTCCGAGATGTTTAACTTCGTTTTCTTACTTAAGATGGATGCCCTCAGTTTTCAAGTTTAGTCTTCATTATGTGTCTACGTGTATTCGAATAGTGTTTGGTGTTTTTTCTGTTTGTTTGTTTGTTGTTGTTTTTTATTGTTTGTCTGACGGCTTGACGAGGAATCGCTTTTACCACTAGACTACCCAACCGCCCTTCATATCTTATGGGATTCTCTGTCATCCTATATATTATTAATGCAACTTATTTGTTTGGTAAGGCCAGTCAATACTCTTGAGATTGTTGTAAGTGATAGCATTGTCATTTGTCTAGTTAAAACCTTCCAGCACGTTAATATATTCGAAAATTTTGCAGCTGACATTTCAACTATAGCCCAGACGGACCAACAGAACTAAAATGTGTAAGGAATGATTTATCTGTTTGTGTCAAAATATCAATTCAGTACTCGCGCAGTTGTGATGGGGCTTCGTCTCTCCGAATCGAAAAATACATTAATTACCGTTGTTTTGCTGATTGAATTTCTACTGCAATTTGTTTGGGGACACCAGAAATGAGCTTCACACATTGTACCCATGTGGAGAATCGAACCCTTGTCTTCGGTGAGACAAACGAACGCTTTAACCACTAAGCTACCCCACCGTCCCAAAGATACTGGAAGAAACAAAAACATTTATCAAGTCAGATACGAAAAAAACGTTACACTAATTTGCTTGTTTGGAAGGACATTATCATAATCATTGGTAATAATTGATAGTGATTCCTGAACACATACTCATCGTATCTCATGGTGTCCAACACTGGATTGTCTGGTCTAGGCTCGATTGTTTACAGACCCGTTGTAATACAACTGAATGCACAGCTGTTCAATCGACTCCTGTCGGATGTGTAAACGGTTTGTCGTTTCTATTTCATAGGCTGACACCTCGGTAATGGCCATCTGATCATTATTACCCATAATTATGACAATGGCATTCCAAATAAACTGAATACTGTAACAATTCCGTTGCTTTATATTTTGCACCAGAAAGAAACTCTTTACCTAGAAATATTATCCATAGATAGTTTCTGGGTTTGGAGATATAAAATTTACCCAACTGAGCAATGATTTTGAACAAATACTGCAGCACCACCTGATCAGACTCTAGAATCACTATTCTTCACTTGTATGTCATACTCAGGTCAGCAGTATCAACATTAAATAATGTAGTTTCACCAAGTATATTGACTTCTTACACACCCGTGGGTGAGAAACTAGTATCAAACATATATGTGTGAGATCGATTTCTAATCCCGTGATTGGCTACTCCATGGTGATGAACTAGGGTCAGGTTAAGACAGAGTACTTTCCTGATTAAAATTCATTGATAAATTGTTCGTGCTTTCAGTCAAAGAGAAACCTGTTAATCGGACCAAACGCCTCAATACCTTAGTAATCTCTATGTCTAGCTGTTCACATGAAGCTGTTTGTATGAAAATCATGACTTAAATGTTTAGTTATAAATTGCAAACATTAATAGGCTAAAGAGAGTATGTCTTTCTTAGCCTGTTTTAGCTGTGTTATTCTTTCAACTTGTAACCGTGTCCTACATGTCTGTGTTTGGTGCCAACATAACTAAAATAGGCCTGGCGTAAGTCTGGTAGAATCGAATATCTTCTTTCCTAATCAGTTAACCTTTTCATATTGCATCACCATTTAATATATATGTAGACTGTTCTCAGTCAACTGTTTCACTTTTAATTCTGCATGGTCATCCTCTGATTCACACAAACCAGGTACAAGCATATTATATTACTGTTTAGGTAATGGGATTGAGGTTGTATCGATACTCGAGAGGACTGGTGTTCCAAATGAAGTTGATGTTGCAGTTGTTGCAGATCACGTTGATATCCACAGTATGTGTCACTGACTTTGTAATCACTGTTATCCGTCATGATAATCGAGCTGTTGTTGTCCGTCATCGATTTCTCCGGTAAATCACCTTTCCATCATTACTCAAAGACAAATATACTCACCCGAGTCTTTATGAGTATGTGTAGGCAATACTAGTATTACGCAAAATATGTATATTTTCTTGGACAGCAAAATAATCACAGCTAGATTGAATTACAAACATTTCATAACAGATTGCTGAATTTTCTCAATACCACTTTACCAGTATTAACGGCAAGCCCATTGTCCTTCAGCCTGAAAACATTCTATATTCATTTTCTCAAAGGAAATAACAGCCTGCAGTATATAAACAACGAGACACTGGCTTGATTAGCTATTTCAGCATACACATCATCATGGATTCTCTGTATATTTGGGGAGTATAAGGATACGTACTGTGTTTACTAGGTGTTACTGGAAACGTGATTAGCGCGTATATTCTATCCAAGATGAACTCAAAGTCCTTAAGATTGTTGAAATTCCTCAATGTGGTGGATATTGTATTGTTAGCGATGGTTTGCACTTGGATGATGATGGCTGCCTTTATGTAGGAAATAGTTACTGTTCTTGTGGTTCTATGTTTTGGAACATTGCTTCTTGTAGTTCAGACGTTTGAAGCCTACCTGACTGTCTTGATTGCCATTGGGAGATGTCTGGCCGTCGCAATGCCTTTCAGATTTGCAACCTGTATGCGGGATGCTTTGCGAAATAAGTTACTCATTGCAACTGCAATGTTTTCTGTGCTTTTCAACGTACCTGACATAGCAGCGCAGCACTTTAACGTCCTCATACAGTTGGATTTCAGATTTCTGCATCTACTTCCCACAGCTCTTATGCAGGTTTCTTCTTATTCTCGTCATTATCATCTACAAAGTCATCCTAGTTGTTTCAAGATGTAGAATGAAATCATTACAAGGACAGGAAAACTAATGTAATTCACCTAATAGACGAAACAGTCGGAGTGCATTTCAGCTGACGTGCCTCGTCCTTGCAGTCACTGGAATGTGTTTTCTATCTTCTGATATCTCGCACTGTCAGTCAAATGGCTATACGTTTCGGTAATTTTTCCTATTTGATGACCATTATAAACAGTGCTACCAACTTCATTTTCTACTGTTTTATGGGTTAGATGTTTCAAGCAGATCCTAAAGTGGTGCTTTTTTGCTATTTACAGATTTTTGGCATTTATATTTTTCTCGATTTCCAAGAAAACAATATGGATTTGTCTTGTGCATAACTCAAAAACCGCTCAATACCTCAATATTAAAAAGATCCTTAAGTAGTGCCTTTTGCAACTTGCGCATTTTCGGCATCATGAAACTAAACGAATTATCTCACAATTATTACCAACAATGTTGGTGTCAAGTTTGAATAATCATGTCTGGACCAAATAGTCCAGTGATTGGCATCGTGATCATTGTTGTATACGTTTGGGATAGCATGACATGAACTAACCAGTTCCTCAGGCCTGTCCACCTTATCCCGTTACTCTCCTCTTATGACAAGCATGTTTTGCTGAAGATTGATTCTAACCAGGATCTTCACAGGTGAAAGACCATTGTATCCCTATGGTGGTGTCAAGTGTGTTCATTCAGGAATATAAATACCATCGCTGAAGTAATCAAAGTCCAAGATGCTATGTTAAATGACTCTAGGATGTTGAAGTGAACACTACAGACATGAAATTGATATCTTTGGTGTCCACTGATTTGGACTCCGTCTGTGTCGTCTAATGGGAGATCCACATTGGTTGCCCTGTCCTTATAATGATTTCATTCTACATCTTGAAACAACTAGGATGACGTTGCACATGACAATGACGAGTATTGGAAGGAATCGGCAAATATCTGTTGGAAGTAAAAGAAAACTGAAATCCAACTGTATGAGGACGTTAAATGCCGCGATACTATACTACCCATCAAAAGTTTAGAGTCACTTAAAGCACTTAGTATATGTTATGTACACATTTATGCTTATACCGAAGATGAATTTCTCCACCAACTTGGGGGAACCAAGTGCAAACCTTATGCAGATAAATTGCACGAGGATCATGCATGAAATTGCTGAAAAGCAAGTGCAATGATCGTGCATGTGGACAGCGGTGTTTTGCTGTAAAGTTTTGTTAAGAATTCGCCAATTTTCACCGAGTTTCATCATGTATTTAACTCATGATTATAATCTTTTCAACGTTACGAATTTGTTTTAGAATGCTTCAGGCCATTTGTAAACAGTACCTTTAAACAGTATGGAATATTTTGCAAAACCTATTTTGAACAGTTGACTGAAATAAGTGGCTACACTTACACCAGTGAGTCTAAACGTTTGATGGGTAGTATATGTCAGTTTCGTTGAAAAGCACTGAAAACACTGCAGCTGCAATGAGTAATTTATTTTACACAGAATCCTGCATACAAGTTGCAAATCTGAAAGGCGTTGCCACGGCCAGACACCTCACAATGGCAATCAAGACAGTCAGGTATGCTTCAAACGTCTGAACTACAAAGATCAATGCTCCAATACACAGAAACACTATGTTTAAAAGAAAAGGAAACTGGAATCCTTTCGACATAAAGACAGCCATCGTCATCCAAGTGCAAACCATCGCTAACGGTACAATATCCACCACACCGAGGTACTTCAACAGTCTTAAGGACTTGACTTTCATCTTGGAAAAACATACACGCTGATCGCGATTCCAATAATACCTAGTGAGCACAGTACTATTTGAACGTATCCTAATACTAGCCAAATATACAGAGAATCAATGATTATGTGTGTGGTAAACGATCTAATCGAGGCAGTGTCTCGTTGTATATATACTGCAGGCTGTTATTACCTTTGGGAAAATGAATATATAATGTGTTCAGGTCGAAGAACAAATGGCTAACCGTTAATACAGGTTGACATATTGGCAAACAGTGGTATTGCGAAAATACAGCAATCGGTTATGTGATCTGTTTAATTAGTATACTTTAATTAGAGAACATTCTACATATTAAGATATAGTGATGCAATATGAAAATGTTCAATAAGTAAGGAAGAAGATATTCGACCTGGCTAAAGCCTGGCCTATTTTAGTTGTGTGGGCACCAAAGACAGAAATGTAGGACACGCTCGATTGTACCTCAAAAGTTGTGAAATGTAAACAAAGGGTGGAGCTGTTGGAATATTGCTCCACATACATATAAATGAACAACAAAGAATAACACAGCTATAAACAGACTAAAAGCAAGGGACATAAATTTTCATTTATTAGAGAAATACTCTCTTTAACATTCTCTCTTATTGATGTTTGCGGATCTGTAAGTAAACGTTTAAATCACTATTGTCATACAAAACAGCTTCATGTGGCAGCTAAGACTTCAGCAGTGTATTTGCTGAAACTAAATTGGGTAATGTTGATACTGGTCACATGAGTATGGTACACATGTTAAGAATAGAGATACTAGAGCCGGATTAGGTGGTTTGCATTATTTGCTAAAAATCAATGCACAATTGGGGAAATGTTATATCTACAAATACACAAACAGTGTATGGTTAACTCATCTTTGTAAAGCGTTTTTTTCAGGTGCATTGTATAGATAGCAACAAAGTTTACAGTATTTAGTTTGTTTGGAATGACATTATCATAATCATTGTTAATAAGCATTAGAGTGACCATTATCCGTGCCCGAACTTTCAGCCTATAAAATAGAAACTACAAACCGTTTACAATTCGAAAGAAGACGATAGTACAGGTCTGCATTCAGCAGTATTAAAACGTGGTCTGTAAACAATCAAGTATTGTCCAGACAATCCAGTCATTGACACTATGAGATACAACGAGCATTTGTTTAGGAATTACTATCAATGATTATGATAATGTCGCTCCAAACAAACTAAATACTGTCACGTGTTTGTTACTATGTGACATGATACATGTTTTTGTGTCTTCCTATAATTGGAATTTATTAATCATTTTCGGGTGTATAGCACTTAGATCAACTTTGACATTATAGACTGGTACAACAGCAGAGGCATAGCACTTGAACAGACGAGCTTAGGTTCAGTATGCCAGAATATAATATTCGTCCTATTTAAGATCCTCTTTCAGAGCTATAGTCATGATTATGGGTCTTGTTCCACGTTAGGCTTTGCTTTTACTCTGACCCGACACGCCCCCTTAGAACTCCAGTTCTAACCCCAATCCAAACACTGGAGCAATGCATCTGACACTAGGCTGGCCTAAGCCTTGGTTCATCGGGACCTGACACTGGAGAATGAACGCGTATTTTGTCATGTATGGAAGGATAAGGAGAGAATGAAGAAGTATCAAATTTTGTTGCATAATCACTGACGAAAACGCAAAAACACAAAGCAAGGGACAGCTCCTATATCAGTATTGAAACAATTCCATACTGTTCTATCTGTTTTTGTATGACGATACAATATTCACAGGTTATTCTCTTGTCAACTCTTTAGCTTTTACAGAGACTTAAATTGCATGAGAGTATCAAAATAAAATAAACTTAAATTTGGTAATGTTGCATGACTATAGCCCAAATGTCCACGATTATCCTTGCTAACATTTCCTATAAATTGAACATATCAACGCCAAGGAACTCTACCATCTGCCCAAACAAATTGCAGAAGAAATTCATTCCGCACAAAATGCATATTAATGTATATTTTAGATTTGGAGAGTCGAAAGCGCCATCAAATTAACAACTGCACGAGTACTGAATTGATAATTTGACACAAACAAATAAATCATTCCATGCACATGTCAGTTATGTCGGTCTGTCTAGGCCTACAGTTTTCTTCTCAACATATGTTGAAATGTCAGCTACAACATTTACGAATATATTAACGTGCTGGAAAGGTTGGTTTTAGCTGTGCAAATGACAATGCTATCAATAAAGACATTCTCAATAGTATTGACTGGATTATCAAACAAATAAGTTGCATCGAAAATAATTGGTACACAAATAGGATGACCGAAAATCCCAGCTGGGTAGCGGTTGGGTAGCCTAGTGGTAAAAGCGTTCGCTCATCACGCCGATGACTCCACCTGGATACAATATGTGTCGCTCAGTTCAGAAAATGCCTTTCTGTAATTGTGAATTAAGATGTCTAAAACTGAATGTGGAAATTGAAAAGTATACACTGCTACCACGCCTCAACCACTAGGCTACCCCACCGCCCCACATCCTATAAAGGGTCTTATTATAAGGGTGTATTTTGCACAGTTAATCAACAAGAGGATGATTCGAACAAATCTACGTTTACGTTAGGGATTACACCAGCAACTTGTGAATAGGAATCATTTCGAATGTGTACAGATCGGTAATTCTTCGTCACAAAGGACAGTTCTCCCTACAGCTACAAAGTACTTCCATGTTTACTGTTTGCTCGTGAAGATGCTGTGAGAGGTCACACCTTAAATAGGCATCGAAGGACCGGCTTGATATAATGAGTTAAAGCTAGAACATGCTCAACTGTCCACTACTTTTGGCATGCACAAACATGGCAATTCCGCAGAACTCGCAATGTAATATTTTCACTGAATAGTACATTCGCATAACTATCCACGTAATTTAACGTGTTAAGAACACATCTATCTAACACAACGCACCTGAAATTGAGACCTGCACAGGTATATGCAACTGAGAGTATCTTCTTACTTTCAACGGTCTTGTGTTTCTAGATTCGTAACCTTCAGTTTGTGCATGCACAACATTCATCTGAGCAAAATCTCCTAAGAACTTTCAGTTGTTATACTTTACATTGGAAAAGTACAGTTGAATTATCGAAACATTTACACAGAAAAACCTACCATGGAGTCGAGTGTTAACGGAGGAGATAACGTCACTGACCCGGAAGTCCTGCATCTTCACTGAAACCCCACCTGGGAACTGGCACATAGTTTTGTTTACATGTACGCGACACGTAATAACTTGAATCATCTAAGTACACAAAGACATGGATAATACGTTGGAAGGTACATCAGAAGAAGTGTAGGTTGTTTCTTACAAGGTTATCGACGCAGTACCTCCCTCTTACAATCTCCAAGTCATAAGTAGAACACATTTTACTTAAAAACACCAAATCACAATCTCGAATCTAATATTTTTCCTCCTATGATTGTTTATAGCACAAACAGCATCTGAATCATCCTGTGAATGTCACAAGTCTCTTGTGATAGCTGTGGTGTCACGTGAAAGTTCTACACTGATGACACGGGCATGGGCCTGTTTCTCCTTGTGTTAAAACAAGGGTTCTTCTTGCATACAGATATCAGAGTGGTTCTGAATTCACTACCGATCAAACAGTAGAAAATGAAGTTTGTAGCACTGTTAATAATTGTCATCAAAACGGTAAAACAAATAACCTGGAAAGATACTTGAGGTGAAATGTCAGATGTTAAAACAACAAATTTGTAAACGCCTAAAGGTCCGTGAGTGGCAATAAACATTGCAGTTATTGCAAGAACAAGGCATGTCATCTGAAATACGCCCCGGCTGTGTCGCTATCAGGTAATATATATTGGTCATTGTGACATGTTAATGATCTCATTCTGCATCTGGAAACCATGAGGATGACGTTGCAGATGACGATGATGAGTATAGGAAGAATGCATGAAAATACCAGACTAAGGTACTTGGCGTGAAATTTAACAGGCACCAGCATATCGGAGAATGAAACAGTAAAGACAAGTGACCACAGTAGAAAGAGAGGTACGTTGAATAACAAAGAAAACACTGCAATAGCTATGAGCAACTTGTTTTGAACAGAATCCCGCATACAAGTTGAGAATCTGAAAGGCATTGTCACGGCCAGACATCTCACAAATGCAATCAATATAGTCAGGTACGTTCCAAACGTTTGAACTGTAGAAAACAATGGTGTGAAACAAAGAAGCACATAATTAAAATTAGACACCAGTCTTTCAAATTCAAAGACAGCCGTCGTCAGCGCACAACAGATGATCACTAACAGCCCAATGTCCACAACATTGAGGTACCTCAACAGTCGTAATGGCTTTGAATTCAGTTTGGAGAGAACATACACACTTAATGAGTTTCCAATAATGCGCAGTAAACACATCACGATCTCGATAAATGATAATACGTTCACGATGTGTACAGAATCCATGATGCACTCATGGTTGTTGTTTCCTTTGGGAAAATAAATACATAATGTGCTTAAGTAGGTGGCATAAAATGTGCGCTTCCATTAAATGATAACACTTGTAGTACACGGTCCAATCAGCTGCGTATCCTGAAAGATCATTGCTGTGCTGTGCCTCGCTTTTAGTAGCAAAATGTGAATGTATGATACATTTTAATCGCAATCTGGATAGAATACTGCAATAGCCTGCTGACTCCTTCATCAAAATTACGTTTTAACAAGCTTCTGTGTGTCATTAACCCAATCGTTGAGTGTGTTGAAGCACGCGTTTTTCGCCGCTGCCTTGTGCATTCTCTTTTGGCTGCAGATGTATGTCCACGACATTTGTGTGATCTGCACTATAATGGAGCAATGCGTTTTCGAAATGATCTGTTCTAGCAGAGTGTGCTTATTATGTTAACACACCTCCGTGTTTGCTACTTTTTTGGTTTTCAAAATTATTTCTTTACATCTATTGCTTATTACTTCCATCTTTAATATCCATATAAGAAACGTGTTAACTTGTATAATGCGCCCATCAAAGGTACGTTTACTTAAGGAAGCACCAAACCCTATAAAGAAAATGTAATTAATATATCCATAATCACAACGACATTTTATCTGAGGCACTTGGTAAAAACAGAATCTTTTCAATGCTTTGAAAAATGACAAAAAATGATGAATACACAATACCTCTGGCTGTTATTACCTTTGAGGCAACGATCTTTGGATTGGAAAGACCCATCTGCGCCAAAGATTCCAACCAGCCACACTGACAGCCCGAACAGTTCTTGGTGTCAACAGAGTATCGCAAAGGACCATTCGCCAGCTTCTGGCTGCACACAGGATACACGTCTTTCCAGACGACAAATTTTGACATTACGTCACCAACGTCTACGACTGCTGTGGTGCAGACAACATATGCGATGAAAAGCATGAGAGTGGAGACATGTTCTCTTCACTGACGAGTCCAGATTCCCTTGCACTGCGGTGATGGTCAAACCCGGGTTTACCGGAGACGTGATAAGCATTATGTTAGGATGGACAAAATGGAGAAGAAATTGAGACGCTGGCCAAATCCCCCAGTCACGCTTCAGAACTTCCCAAGGTGCTTCCACAGATATGGAATGTCATTCCACGTTTGATTGGCTCTATGAGGCGCAGGCGTCAAGCATGCATCAAAGCTCATGGTTGACATACACGTAATTGACTGTGTGAATTCTTTTTGACCGCTCTCTCGGAAAGAATGTCAGCTTAGTAGCAGCAAGAGTAGCTTAAGAATTAATATTAGTAAAATACTAATTTCTTTGCAGTTGCAATATAATCAGCAGTTAGGATTTCATGCCCCCACGACTACATGCAAACAGTTGGTACGTGCTGTCGAGCGCTCAGTGATAAATACAAAGGCTTGGATGGACGGGGTGGCATGTTGTGTCCTAGCAGGGTATCCACGGTAAAGGACGGATTCGAACAAGCAGTCACACAATCACATGTATGGACTTGACCTATCAGTAACACAATACTGATTGCAACAACAGGGGCAAACAATAACCCAAATCCTCATTCATCTCACCTCACCTATTCCCATATGTGCACATATAAATATTCTCATAGGGTGTAATGTTTTAACGTAACTGTTGCCCAGTGCAGCTGCATCCGCATCATTGATAACAAGATTTAACCACGTTCAGCGTTAAACATGTAAACTGTGCATCTTCAGCATGCATTATATAGCTATGGCTGCATCATCACAAAGTCCACCACTCTTTGCGTTTTATATACATTTATAATGAAATGTAAATATGTCGTGTCGCGAATACACCACATTGTAAGTGAAATTCTGCAATACTTTGAATCACAAGGTCGCGGAACCGGCACATGATAAAAGAGCACGGGAACATTTTGAGCTGGCATGTTGTTTGCTAAGTTGGTCAATGACAATATGAAATTTGATAGGAAAGATAATAGGGCATGATTTACAAATTCAATGCTATTTGTGCACTAAATGCCAGACCTTTCTCAAAGTCAGAATTACAGATTACGTGTGTATTTGCCTTGGAAAATAGTCAGACATTACATTCAGTTGGGGTAGGTAGACTTTGTATCTCTTACGACTAACATTCGTTCCAAGGAGAGTTTGTGGTGAAGTGCGACTTGCCTACACACGGATTCGCTAAAATTAATGTAAAGTATATTGAAATCCTAAATACAAATATTACAAAGCATTACTTATGTAGGTCAAAATATACAATGAACACTTATATGACCAGGTAGGGCAATATAGATACAAAAGTGTGTACTCCAGGTCAGATTAGTTCAAATGTTCTTGAGAAACAAATTCGATCCACACTGGTAGCCAAAGGCTGTATTCCAGAATACACTGTAAATTATAATCTGTTTGATATTGAAAGCAATATATGTTAGGATAGTGCTCACTGCATACTGCTTCAAAAGGGAAGAAGGGATAATGTTACCAGTTTTGTACTTATCAAGGAATATTTTAATCAGGGAGGCCATTTTAAAGATTCGAAGAAGCAACCCGCACCATTTTGTTTAGAAGCCACTGCCTCAGAACCAATTCTTTTTTCATATTTTAAGACTAAGGTAAACAGTTTACTACAAATACATATCTAGTCAATACTGAGCTTATATCTGAAAATACAAACCTCAAGTTTGTAAAGTTTTTACACAGTTTTTGCATAGAGAAAATAATATAAAAGTATCTCAGCCAACGTTAATCCTTTTATAATATGTTTAATTATCTCAAGGATGACACAGATTAACGTTGGCTGACATTGTTTACTAACCTGGACGTCCTGGGTCAATGTTGCTCCTCTGTTGGTCATCAGTTTGACTCACAACGCCAGAAAAAAACAATCACACAGAGAATGTCACCGATCGCTCTTGATAACTGATAACTAGCTACATTGCGTGGTCAAGCTGTCGCCAACTGCAACTTGTTTGTTCCTCAACAGACAGTAATTTGTCTCTCACCAGATAACCAAAAGGTCGCCATGTGGTTGTCAAATATTAAGACAAATGGTAATCAACTGGCTGAAATATGTAGTCAGAATGTTACACTGTTGACACAGGCAAAGATCTGTTTCTTCTTGTGGAACAACAAGGTTTCTTTTTGCACAGAGATACCAGGGTTGTTCTAAACTCTCTGCCAATCGAACAATAGAAAATGAAGTTGGTAGCACTGTTAACAATGGTCATGGATTCGGAAACATAATAGATATTTTGACGTAATTCATTCGAATTAATTAGATCAGCAACACCTGAAAAGCCGTGAGTGACAATAAACATTGTAGTGATTGCAAGGACGAGGCACGTCAGCTGAAATGCACTCCGGCTGTGTCGTCCATTAGGTGAATTACATTGGTTGTCCTGTCCTGGTAAAGATTTCATTCTACATCTTGAAACGACTAGGGTGACGTTGCAGATGATAATGGCAAGTATAGGAAGAAATCGGCAAAATATTACCTCTGAGTAAACCACACCATACACAAACCAACCGTTTGAGGACGGATCGTGCCATTGGAGTATCCACATTACGAGCGTTGGAACACGGAAAAGCACTGAAAACATTGCACTTGCAATGAGTAACTTATTTTGAACAGAATCCCGCATACACGATGCAAATCTGAAAGGCATTGCCACGGCCAGACATCTCACGAAGGCAATCAAGACAGTCAGGTATGCTTCAAACATAAAAACTACATGAAATGATATTCTAAAACACATGTCTACGTAACGATCAAACGGGAATCCTCTCAACCAAAAGGCTAACACGGTAATCCAAATGCAAATTATCATTAGCAGAACAATGTCCACGGTACTGACGTACTTCAACAGTCGAAAGGACTTGGATTTCATTTTGGAAAGAACACAGACACTAATCGCATTTCCTGTTATACCTAGTAAACACAGTGCGATTTGAACGTAGTTGAGAACTTCCCGAATGTACACATGATCCATGATGATGTATATGTCGAGCGATCAACTCAGTGCTGTGCCTCGTTTATATATTGCTGGCTGCTATTTCCTTTGGGAAAATGAATAATGTGTTAGGGTTGAAGTTAGTAGACGAGCAAGAAAGTTTGAGGATAAATGAGCACAAACACATTGGTATTTCCTGATTTGATTTAAACATATTTTATTCAGTTATCCGACTTAAAATACCCACTCCCTGATATTTACATAGATGTATTTTCAGTATTTTACATCTTACGATAGAGAGAGAGTATTAGAAAGTTCAAGAGAGAAGAGAGGAAGACACACAACATATGTGACTACTCAATACCGTTTGTACACATTTGAAAATATATTCATTCTGTTCCATAGTTACATCTGGACTTCGAAATAACATTAATGACAATGTGATTGGAGAGTCATGTTTTTAAACACGTTTCAAATTTAACATTAATGCATCTCTTTGAATGTTATGCACTTTACATTGTAATAGGAAGTGATGTATATTTTCACAAGCATTGCCGCAATAACAAGAAGCAGAATCTGTTTTGTTGAAATGATACAGGTCAAAGTTGAGCTGACTCGTCTGGCTTTGTGTGTATAATTTTAATTTTCTAATTTCAGGAATAACTGCTCGAAAACGGTATAAGAATCTAAACCAAAACGTTGCCATTGTACAATAGAGAAGTTGATCATCCATAAAGACTTGTCATTCCTAGTGATTACAACTACTTGATTGTCTCTCAAATAGTTCTTTCTAATCCCAGTACGATGGAGCTACAGGCTGTTCACACTTTAAGCATGACTTGAAGCTTTGTAATGAAGGCCGATTTCTTTCGGTATAAGAAATATTGTTCCATAATCTCAAAGTTGAGAAAACACAGGGAATCATGCGAATGTCTTTGCCTTGCAGAAGTTAAAATGATATTGTTAACATTCTGGAGCTTATACGTAGCTCTTGATCCTACATTTTCAGGAGTTATATCTTTTAAGTAATTTTGAATTTAATAGAATAGACAAAGGTTTCTTCTTAGTCTTCGTTTAACCAGTGTGTCCTATCCTGTCTCATAATATAGAATTTGTCGTGAGGCATATCTAGGAAGACCCGTAACATTTCTGGCGGCTTCTGACCGATGTTTTTTTCAAAGATTTCCATCTTTTGTACGTACAACCATCCCATAATTCACAAGCATATTTGAAGTGTGGTCTGATAAATATCTTATACTACTGTTGATTGTATTTCTGTTAAGTATACATTTAATTTCGTTTCATATATGATACCATTTTTGAGCATGACTTACATGTTTAGTTATAAATTGCAAACATTAAAAGGCTAAAGAGAGTATGTCTTTCTTAGCCTGTTTTAGCTGTGTTATTCTTTCAACTTGAAACCGTGTCCTACATTTCTGTATTTGGTGCCAACACAACTAAAATAGGCCGGCGTTAGTCTGGTAGAATCGAATATCTTCTTTCCTGATCAGTGAACCTTTTCATATTGCATCACCATTTAATATATATGTAGACTGTTCTCAGTCAACTGTTTCACTTATAATTCTGCATGGTCATCCTCTGATTCACACAAACCAGGTACAAGCATATAATATTCCTGTTTAGGTAATGGGATTGAGGTTGTATCGATACTCGAGAGGACTAGTGTTCCAAATGAAGTTGATGTTGCTGTTGTTGCAGATCACGTTGATATCCAAAGTATGTGTCACTGACTTTGTAATCACTGTTATCCGTCATGATAATCGAGCTGTTGTTGTCTGTCATCGATTTCACTGGTAAATCACCTTTCCATCATTACTCAAAGACAAATAAACTCACCCGAGTCTTCATGAGTATGTGTAGGCAATACTAGTATTAAGCAAAATATTTATATTTTCTTGGACAGCAAAATAATCACAGCTAGATTAAATTACAAACATTTCATAACAGATTGCTGAATTTTCTCAATACCACTTTACCAGTATTAACGGCAAGCCCATTGTCCTTCAGCCTGAAAACATTATATATTCATTTTCCCAAAGGAAATAACAGCCTGCAGTATATAAAGAACGAGGCACTGCCTTGATTAGCTATTTCAGCATACACATCATCATGGATTCTCTGTATATTTAGGGAGTATTAGGATACGTACTGTGTTTACTAGGAGTTACTGGAAACGTGATTAGCGCGTATATTCTCTATCCAAGATGAACTCAAAGTCCTTGAGATTGTTGAAATTCCCCAATGTGGTGGATATTGTACTGTTAGCGATGGTTTGCACTTGGATGAAGATGGCTGCCTTTATGTAGGAAAGAGTTACTCTTCTTGTGGTTCTGTGTTTTGGAACATTGCTTCTTGTAGTTCAGACGTTTGAAGCCTACCTGACTGTCTTGATTGCCATTGGGAGATGTTGTGGCAATGCCTTTCAGATTTGCAACCTGTATGCGGGATGCTGTGCGAAATAAGTTACTCATTGCAACTGCAATGTTTTTTGTGCTTTTCAACGTACCTGACATAGCAGCGCAGCACTTAAAGTCCTCATACAGTTGGATTTCAAATTTCTGCATCTACTTCCAACAGCTATTATGCAGGTTTCTTCTTATTCTCGTCATTATCATCTGCAACGTCATCCTAGTTGTTTCAAGATGTAGAATGAAATCATTACAAGGACAGGAAAACTAATGTAATTCACCTAATAGACGACACAGTCGGAATGCATTTCAGCTGACGTGCCTCGTCCTTGCAGTCACTGGAATGTTTATTGTCACACACGGTTCTGTTGTTGTTTTCTGTTGTCAGTAAAATGGCTATACATTTCGGTAATTTTTCCTATTTGATGACCATTATAAACAGTGCTACCAACTTCATTTTCTACTGTTTTATGGGTTAGATGTTTCAAGCGGATTCTAAAGTGGTGCCTTTTGCTATTTACAGATTTTTGGCATTTTTATTTTTCTCGATTTCCAAGAAATCAATTTGGATTTGTCCTGTGCATAACTCAAAAACCGCTCAATACCTCAATATCAAAAAGATCCTAAAGTAGTGCCTTTTGCAACTTGTGGATTTCGGCATCATGAAACTAAACGAATTATCTCACAATTATTACCAACAATGTTGGTGTCATGTTTATAGGTTTGTTGAGTATGCAATTTTTCTATATCGAGACTTTCTTGTGTTAATGAGTTAAGATTTGTGTACCATTGGACCTTATATCGATTTTAAGAATTGATTATCGTGACAAACTATATGAATTAACTTTTGCAAGATGTCCAGGAAACATTTATATACTTTTTTAAAGAGTCTCAACCATTTATGATTTTTAGGCTTTTCTTGATGGGTCAGTTCATTTTAATTTAAGGTGGAATATAACAAATATCGGTCCCAAAGCTACATCACATTCATTGTTCGATCAGAGAACCTATCACATATGACATATCAATTAAAGCCCCTTGTATTTGTTTATTTGTTGTTCACCTCCGCACTCGGCAATATCCCTGCTGGATAATGGAAGACAGTGAATAATCATGTCTGGACCAAATAGTCCAGTGATTGGCATTGTGATCATTGTTGTATACGTTTGGGATAGCATGACATGAACTAACCAGTTCCTCAGGCCTGTCCACCTTATCACGTTACTCTCCTCTTACGACAAGCATGTTTTGCTGAAGAACCTGTTTCTAACCAGGATCTTCAAAGGCGAAAGACCATTGTATCCCTATGGTGGTGTCAAGTGTGTTTATTCAGGAATATATATACCGTCGCTGAAGTAATCAAAGTCCAAGATGCTATGTTAAATGGCTCTAGAATGTTGAAGTGCACGCCACAGACATGAAATTGATATCTTTGGTGTCCACTGATTTGGACTGCGTCTGTGTCGTCTAATGGGAGATCCACATTGGTTGCCCTGTCCTTATAATGATTTCATTCTACATCTTGAAACAACTAGGATGACGTTGCACATGATAATGACGAGTATTGGAAGGAACCGGCAAATATCTGTTGGAAGTAAAAGAAAACTGAAATCCAACTGTATGAGGACGTTAAATGCCGCGATACTATGTCAGTTTCGTTGAAAAACACTGAAAACACTGCAGCTGCAATGAGTAATTTATTTTACACAGAATCCTGCATTCACGTTGCAAATCTGAAAGGTGTTGCCACGGCTAGACACCTCACAATGGAAATCAAGACAGTCAGGTAGGCTTCAAACGTCTGAACTACAAAGATCAATGCTCCAATACACAGAAACACTATGTTTAAAAGAAAAGGAAACTGGAATCCTTTCGACATAAAGACAGCCATCGTCATCCAAGTGCAAACCATCGCTAACGGTACAATATCCACCACACCGAGGTACTTCAACAGTCTTAAGGACTTGACTTTCATCTTGGAAAGAACATACACGCTCATCGCGTTTCCAATAATGCCTAGTGAGCACAGTACTATTTGAACGTATCCTAATACTAGCCAAATATACAGAGAATCCTTTATGTGTGTGGTAAACGATCTAATCGAGGCAGTGTATCGTTGTATATATACTGCAGGGTGTTAGTACCTTTAGGAAAATGAGTATATAATGTGTTCAGGTCGAAGGACAAAGGGCTAACCGTTCATACAGGTTGACATATTGGCAAACAGTGGTATTGAGAAAATACAGCATTCGGTTACGTGATCTGTTTAATTAGTATACTTTAATTAGAGAACATTCTACATATTAAGAAATAGTGATACAATATGAAAATGTTCAATAAGTAAGGAAGAAGATATTCGACCTGGCTAAAGCCTGGCCTATTTTAGTTGTGTGGGCACCAAAGACAGAAATGTAGGACACGCTCGATTGTACCTCAAAAGTTGTGAAATGTAAACAAAGGGTGGAGCTGTTGGAATATTGCTCCACATACATATAAATGAACAACAAAGAATAACACAGCTATAAACAGACTAAAAGCAAGGGACATAAATTTTCGTGTATTAGAGACATGCTCTCTTTAACATTCTCTCTTATTGATGTTTGCGGATCTGTAAGTAAACGTTTAAATCACTATTGTCATACAAAACAGCTTCATGTGGCAGCTAAGACTTCAGCAGTGTATTTGATGAAACTAAATTGGGTAATGTTGATACTGGTCACATGAATATGGTAGACATGTTAAGAATAGGGATACTAGAGTCGGATTAGGTGGTTTGCATTAGTTACTAAAAATCAATGCACAATTGGGGAAATGTTATATCTACAAATACACAAACAGTATATGGTTAACTCATCTTTGTAAAGCGCATTGTGCATTGTATAGATAGCAACAAAGTTTACAGTATTTAGTTTGTTTGGAATGACATTATCATAATCATTGGTAATAAGCATTAGAGTGACCATTATCGGTGCCCGAACTTTCAACCTATAAAATAGAAACTACAAACCGTTTACAATTCGAAAGAAGACGATAGTACAGGTCTGCATTCAGCAGTATTGAAACGTGGTCTGTAAACAATCAAGTGTTGACCAGACAATCCAGTCATTGACACTATGAGATACAACGAGCATTTGTTTAGGAATTACTATCAATGATTATGATAATGTCGTTCCAAACAAACTAAATACTGTCACGTGTTTGTTACTATGTGACATGATACATGTTTTTGTGTCTTCCTATATAATTCAATTAATTAACCATTTTCGGGTGTATAGCACTTAAATCAACTTGGACATTATAGACTGGTACAACAGCAGAGGCTTAGCACTTGAACAGACGAGCTTAGGTTCAGTATGCCAGAATATAATATTCGTCCTATTTAAGATCCTCTTTCAGAGCCATAGTCATGATTGTGGGTCTTGTTCCAGGTTAGGCTTTGCTTTTACTCTGACCCAACGCCTCTTTGAACTCCAGTTCTAACCCCAATCCAAACACTGGAGCAGTGTCGGGTGTATAGCCGTTTTCGGGTGTATAGCACTTAAATCAACTTGGACATTATAGACTGGTACAACAGCAGAGGCTTAGCACTTGAACAGATGAGCTTAGGTTCAGTGTGCCAGAATATAATATTCGTCCTATTGAAGATCCTCTTTCAGAGCCATAGTCATGATTGTGGGTCTTGTTCCAGGTTAGGCTTTGCTTTTACTCTGACCCAACGCCTCTTTGAAGTCCAGTTCTAACCCCAATCCAAACACTGGAGCAATGCATCTGACACTAGGCTGGCCTAAGCCTTGGTTCATCGGGACCTCACACTGGAGAATGAACGCGTATTTTGTCATGTTTGGAAGGATAAGGGGAGAATGAAGTTGCAATTTTGATGCACTGAAGAAAACGCAAAAACATAAAGCAGGGACAGCTCCTACATCAGTAATGAAACAATTCTAAACTGTTCTATCTGTTTTTGTATGACGATACAATATTCACAGGTTATTCTCTTGTCAACTCTTTAGCTTTTACAAAGACTTAAATTGCATGAGAGTATCAAAATAAAATAACTTAAATTTGGTAATGTTGCATGACTATAGCCCAAATGTCCATGATTATCCTTGCTAACGTTTCCTATAAATTGAACATATCAACGCCAAGGAAAACTCTCTACCATCTGCCCAAACAAATTGCAGAAGAAATTCATTCAGCACAAAATGCATATTAATGTATATTTTAAATTTGGAGAGTCGAAAGACCCATCAAATTAACAATTGCACGAGTACTGAATTGATAATTTGACACAAACAAATAAATCATTCCATGCACATTTCAGTTATGTCGGTCTGTCTAGGCCTACAGTATTCCACTCAACATCTGTTGAAATTTCAGCTACAACATTTACGAATATATTAACGTGCTGGAAGGTTGGTTTTAGCTGTACAAATGACAATGCTATCAATAAAGACATTCTCAATAGTATTGACTGGATTATCAAACAAATAAGTTGCATCGAAAATAATTAGAACACAAATAGGATGACAGAAAATCACATCTGGGTAGCGGTTCGGTAGCCTGGTGGTAAAAGCGTTCGCTCATCACGCCGATGACTCAACCTGGATACAATGTGTCGCTCAGTTCAGAAAATGCCTTTCTGTAATTGTGAATTAAGATGTCTAACACTGAATGTGCAAATTCAAAAGTATACACTGCTACCACGCCTCAACCACTAGGCTACCCCACCGCCCCACATCCTGTAAAGGGTCTTATTATAAGGGTGTATTTTGCACAGTTAATCAACAAGAGGATGATTCGAACAAATCTACGTTTACGTTAGGGATTACACCGGCAACTTGTGAATAGGTATCATTTCGAATGTGTACAGCTCGGCAATTCATCGTCACAAAGGACAGTTCCTCCTACAGCTACAAAGTACTTCCATGTTTACTGTTTGCTCGTGAAGATGCTGTGAGAGGTCACACCTTAAATAGGCATCGAAGGACCGGCTTGATATAATGAGTTAAAGCAAGAACATGCTCAACTGTCCACTAATGTTGGCATGCACAAATATGGCAGTTCCGCAGAAATCGCAGAGTATAATGTTTTAACTGAAAAGTACATTCGCACAACTATCCACGTAATTTATCGTGTTAAGAACACATCTATCTAACACAACGCACCTGAAATTGTGACCTTCACAGGTATATGCAACTGAGGGTATCTTCTTACTTTCAACGGACCAACAGGTTTTGTGTTTCTAGATTCGTAACCTTCAGTTTGTGCATGCACAACATTCATCTGAGCAAAGTCTCCTAAGAACTTTCAGTTGTTATACTTTACATTTGATAAGTACAGTTGAATTATCGATTTACACAGAAAAATTATACATTTACACAGAAAAACCTACCATGGAGTCGAGTGTTAACGGAGGAGATAACTTCACTGACCCGGAAGTCCTGCATCTTCACTGAAACGTCACCTGGGAACTGGCACATAGTTTTGTTTACATGTACGCGACACGTAATAACTTGAATCATCTAAGTACACAAAGACATGGTTAATGCGTTGGAAGGTACATCAGAAGAAGTGTAGGATTGTTTCTGACAAGGTTATCGACGCAGTACCTCCCTCTTACAATCTCCAAGTTATGAGTAGAACACATTTTACTTGAAAACACTAAATCACAATCTCGCATCTAATATTTTTCCTCCTATGATTGTTTATAGCACAAACAGCATCTGAATCATCCTGTGAATGTCACAAGTCTCTTGTGATAGCTGTGGTGTCACGTGAAAGTTCTACACTGATGACACGACGGGCATAGGCCTGTTTCTCCTTCTGTTTAAACAAGGCTTCTTCTTGCACAGAGATATCAGAGTGGTTCTGAATTCACTACCGATCAAACAGTAGAAAATGAAGTTTGTAGCACTGTTAATAATTGTCATCAAAACTGTAAAACAAATAACCTTGAAAGATACTTGAGGTGAAATGTCAGATGTTAAAACAACAAACTTGTAAACGCCTAAAGGTCCGTGAGTGGCAATAAACATTGCAGTTATTGCAAGAACAAGGCATGTCATCTGAAATGCGCCCCGGTTGTGTCGTCTATCAGGTGATCTACATTGGTCATTGTGACATGTTAATGATCTCATTCTGCATCTGGAAACCATGAGGATGACGTTGCAGATGACGATGATGATTATAGGAAGAATGCATGAAAATACCAGACTAAGGTACTTGGCGTGAAATTTAACAGGCACCAGCATATCGGAGAATGAAACAGTAAAGACAAGTGACCACAGTAGAAAGAGAGGTACGTTGAATAACAGAGAAAACAATGCAATAGCTATGAGCAACTTGTTTTGAACAGAATCCCGCATACAAGTTGAGAATGTGAAAGGCATTGCCACGGCCAGACATCTCACAAATGCAATCAATACAGTCAGGTACGTTCCAAACGTTTGAACTGTAGAAAACAATGGTGTGAAACAAAGAAGCACATAATTAAAATTAGACACCAGTCTTTCAAATCCAAAGACAGCCGTCATCAGCGCACAACAGATGATCACTAACAGCCCAATGTCCACAACATTGCACTGAATGATTATCTCCATGCAAAATATATACTCATGGTTGTTGTTTCCTTTGGGAAAATAAATATATAATATGCTTAAGTAGGTGGCATAAAATGTGCGCTTCCATTAAATGATAACACTTGTAGTACACGGTCCAATCAGCTGCGTATCCTGAAAGATTATTGCTGTGCTGTGCCACGCTTTTAGTAGCAAAATGTGAATGTATGATACATTTTATTTGCAATCTGGATAGAATACTGCAGTAGCCTGCTGACTCCTTCATCAAAATTACGTTTTAACAAGCTTCTGTGTGTCATTAACCCAATCGTTGAGTGTGTTGAAACACTTGTTTTTCGCCGCTGCCATGTGCATTCTCTCTTCGCTGCAGATGTCTGTCCACGACATTTGTGTGATCTGCACTATAATGGAGCAATGCGTTTTAGAAATGATCTGTTCTAGCAGAGTGTGCTCATTATGTTTACACACCTCCGTGTTTGCTACTTTTCTGGATTTCAAAATTTATTTTTTTACATCTATTGCTTATTACTTTCATCTTTAATATCCATGATGTAAAAACGTGTTAACTTGTATAATGCGCCCATCAAAGGTACTTTTACTTAAGGAAGCACGAAACCCTATCAAGAAAATGTGATTAATATATCCATAATCACAACGACATTTTATCTGAGGCACTTGGTAAAAACAGAATCTTTTTCAATGCTTTGAAAAATGACAAAAAATGATGAATACACAATACCTCAATACAGTTCTTGGTGTCAACAGAGTATCGCAAAGGACCATTCGCCAGCTTCTGGCTCCACACAGGATAGACGTCTTGCCAGACGACAAATTTTGACATTACGTCACCAACGTCTACGACTGCGGTGGTGCAGACAACATATGCGATGAAGAGCATGTGAGTGGAGACATGTTCTCTTCACTGACGAGTCCAGATCCCCTTGCACTGCGCTGATGGCCAAATCCGGGTTTACCGGCGACGTGATGAGCATTATGTTAGGATGGACAAAATGGAGAAGAAATTGAGACGCTGGCCAAATCCCCCAGTCACGCTTCAGGAACTTCCCCAGGTGCTTCCACAGATATGGAATGTCATTTCACAAGACTTCTTGCAACGTTTGATTGGCTCTATGAGGCGCAGGTGTCAAGCAGGCATCAAAGCTCATGGTTGACATACACCTAATTGACTGTGTGAATACTCTCAGCAAGAGTAGCTTTAGAATTAATATTAGTAAAATACTAATTTCTTTGCAGTTGCAATATAATCAGCAGTTAGGGTTTCATGCCCCCACGACTGCATGTAAACAGATGGTACGTGCTGTCGAGCGCTCAGTGATAAATACAAAGGCTTTAGTCAATGGGCTGATATAGGTGACCCTCCATTTTGAAGACTATATTTTTCTGAAAGCTTATCATACGTACATCTAAATTCCAGGTGTTTGCAGCCTGGGTGCGGAGGATTTTTCCCGCCGTGACCCCCCGAAATTAGGTTTTTCTTTTTTTCTCACAAAATACATTCTAATAACTGCTTTCTATCAGGAACAACGAAAATATTTAAGGTTAATTAATTAGTTGGAGCCACAGGAAGACTTTAACTTGGAAAAATGCATTGCATCTAATTGAAAAATCAAACTTTAAAGCTGTTTTTCTACACTTTCTAGTTGGCAATTGTTTTAAGAAGGTATTCTTGCTTCAATAGCTCTAAAATGATCAATATTAATGTTACAGTTATACTTAAAGCATGAATAGACTTTGAGGTGGTTTATTGTAGTCTGGGTGTGGTGGATATTTCCTGCCGTGACCCCCCAAAGGGGGTCAGGGGTAAATATTTGGAAAACTGAGTTTTTACTTTTTTTCACAAAATACATTCTAATAACTGTTCTCTATCAGGAACAATAAAATATTTTAGCTTCAATAATTAGTTGGAGCCACAGGAAGACTTTAACTTGGAAAAATGCATTGCATCTAATTGAAAAATCAAACTTTAAAGCTGTTTTTCTACACTTTCTAGTTGGCAATTGTTTTACTGATGAGGTATTCTTGCTTCAATAGCTCTAAAATGATCATTATTAATATTACAGCTATACTTAAAACATTATGGTGTATTCTCACTTTGGCATTCTATAACATTAAGAAATATGTCTTCAAAATGGTCACTATGACATTGTTTAAAGCCTTATTTATCACTGAGCATCTCGGCCTTTTGTCACATCTACTGCTTTTACCGCGCTTGTCGTGGGAGCTGCATTCACTGCTGATGTGCAACTACCGAAATTAGTATTTTACTGTCAATTCTAAAGCTGCTGAAGTATTCCACGTTCAGTGGTGTATGTCAGCATGAGCTTTGATGCCTGTGACACCTACTCGCGCGAGCTAATCGACGTTGCAAGTCTTGCTGAAATGGCCTTCATATGTATCCGGGGCTACCTGGAAGTTCCTGTGGCAAATGACTGAGGTTGGCCAGCGTCTCAATTTCTTCACCATTTGTGGCTATAACGCGTACTCATCCATTCGCGGTGACCGGATTTGACATCAGCGCGACGGTCGGACTCGTCCAGTATAGAGAACATGTCTCCCTCATGCTCTTCATCGCATATGTTGTCTGCACCACCGGTCTGTAGACGTTGGTGACGTAATGTCAAAATTTGTCGTCTGGCAAGACGTCTATCCTAATGGAGGCAAGCTGGCAATAGTTGCTTCTGATACTCTGTTGACACACCAAGAACTGTGTGAGGGCCTTTGCGTATTCATCATTTCGCTTTTAAAGCATTGAAAAGATTCTGTTTTAAGTGCCTCAGATAAAACTCGTTGGTGCGTTGCCGCTATTTTCTTGACCTAGGGTTTCATTAGCTTCGCCGTAAAGGCCTGCTACCTTTGATGGGCGCATTATACAAGTTAACACGTTTTTACATCATGGATATTAAAGATGAAAGTAATAAGCAATAGATGTAAAAATATAGAATTTCAGAAATCAAGAAAAGTACTTAAACACAGGGTGTGTAAGCTAATAAACACCTCTGCTAGGGCAGATCAATTTCTACGGCGCATTGCTCATTATAATTTGAATTCTGTTCTGTTGGACAGACATCTGCGGCCAGAGGGAAGATGCACATGGCGGCGGCGAAAACAAGTGTTTCAACACACTCAACGATTGGGTTAATGACACGAGCTTGTTAAAACGTAACATTTTGATGAAGGAGTCAGCAGGCTGCTGCGGTATTCTATCGGATTGCCAAATAAAATGTATCATACATTCATTTTGCTACTAAAAGCGTGGCACAGCAGCACAGCAATAATCTTTCAGGATACGTAGGTGGGCCGTGTACTACAAGTGTTATCGTATAATGGAAGCACATTTTATACCTACTTAAGCATATATATTTATTTTAAAAGTAACAACCATGAAGGTATATATTTTGCATGGAATAATCGTCAGATAAATGTTGTGGACGTGAAATGATAGTGATCATCTGTTGTGCGCTGATGACGGCTGTCTTTGAATTTGAAGACTGGTGTCCTAGTACAATTATGTGTATGCATTTCCACACCATTGTTTCTAGTTCAAACGTTTAGAACGTACTTGACTATGTGATTACATTTGTGAGATATTCTGGCCGCTAACCTTTCACATTCTCAACTTGTATGAAATTTGTTCAAAAACAAGTTACTCATAGCTATTGCATTGTTTTCTCTGTTATTCGGCACCTCTCTTTCTACTGTGGTCACCCAATACTACTGTTTCATTCTCCGATATGTAGTACCTGTTAATTTACATGGCTACAGTCTGAGTATTTCATACATTCTTTACCACTCATCATCGTCATCTGCAACGTCATCCTCATAGTTTCAGATACAGAATAAGATCATTAACATGTCTGTGGCCAATCTCTTCTGATAGCGGTATACAGCCAGGGCGTATTTCAGATGACCTTGTTCTTGCAATAACTGCAATGTTTAATACCACTCACGGACCTTTAGGCGTTTACAAGTTTGTTGTTTAACGTGACATTTCACCTCAGTATCTCAAAGGTGTTTTGTTTACGGTGCGATGACATTATTCTTGTTACTACAAACTTCATTTCTACTGTTTGATCGGCGTTAAAGAACCACTCTGATATCTCTGTGCAAGAAGAAGCAGGCACAAACAGAAGAAACAGGCTATACGTCTGTCATCAGTGTAGAACTTTCACGTGACACCACAGCTATCACAAGAGACTTGTGACATTCTGGAATAGTTCAGATGCTGTTTGTGCTATATAAACAATCTGTAGGAGGAACAATATTAGATGCGAGATTGTGATTTAGTGTTTTCAAGTAAATGTGTTCTACTCATAACTTTCGAGGTGTAAGAGGTACTGCGTGTGCTTGTCAGAAGCAATCTACACTTCTTCTGATGCTTTTTACCTTCAGCATTAACCATGTCTTTGTGTACTTAGATGATTCAAGTTGTACGTGTCGCTGCATGTAAACCATGCCGGATTCCCAGGCGTTTCGGTGAAGATGCAGGACTTCCGGGTCAGTGAAGTTATCTCCTCCGTTAGCACCTTGACTCGCAAGTGATTTTCCACCTTCATGTTTGACGAACAACTTCGCTTTTCAATATAAGCATATATAACAGGTAAGTTCTTAGGAGACTGCAAGATTCCATTTAGGGTTACGAATCAAAACTGGCCTATTGGTCCGTTGAAAGTAGAAGATACCTCAGTTGCATATACCTGAAGGTCACGGAGAATTTCAGGTGCGTTGTGTTGAGTAGATGTGTTCTTAACACGATAAATTACGATAGTTGTGCCGTACTTTCAGTTAAACATTACCGCCTCACGATTTCTGCGGAACCCATATTTGTGCATGCCAGCATTCATTGGACCAGTTAGCATGTTCTTGCTTAACTCATTATATCAAAAGCCGGTCCTTCGATGCCTGTTAAGGTGTGACCTCACAGCATCATCTTCGAACAGTAAACATGGAAGTACTTTGTACGCTGTGGAAGAACTGGCGACGCGATGCGTTACCGAGCTGTACATTCAAGGCAATGCCTATTCTAGTTGCCGGGCGCAATCCCTAACGTAAACATAGATTTGTTGAATCATCCTCTTGTTGATTAACTGTGCAAAATACGCATATAATACAAAAGACCGCCCCGGATGTGTGGGGCGGCGACGCTGGTTGAGGCGTGTTGGCAGTGTATGCTTTTAGATTGCACATTCAACGTTAGACATCTTAATTCTATTACGAAAGGCATTTCTGAACTAGGCGACACATTATCAGGTTTATCAATGATGGGCAAACGCTTTACCCTGGCTACCAGGCCCACTACCCAGATGTGATTTCACCGTATTTGTGTTCTAATTAACGATGCAACTTATTTGCGATAATCCAGTCAATACTGAGGAGAATATCTTTATTGATAGCATTGTCATTGGCGCAGCTAAAACCGCTAACCAAGCACGTTAATATGTACGTTCGTAAATGTTGTAGCTGAAATTCAACAGATGTTGAAGGTGAATACTGTGGCTGAACAAAGACCAGTATAACTGAAATGTGCATGAATGATTTATTTGTTTGTGTCAAATTATCAATTCAGTACTCGTGCAATTGTTAATTTGATGAGACTTCGATCTCAAATTTAAAATATGCATTCATTCATTGCTTACAGAATAGGTAATTTCTACAAGTTAGCTTGAACGAAGATGGCGGGGGTTTTCTTGCATTGTTCTTCATTTTAAAGCTTCCATCTACTAAGACATCGTTTAAGTAAACAATACCCGTTGCTGTTACATTCAGGCTCTTTTCAAAAATTTGGAGCAGAGAATAACCTGTGAATGTGTCATATCGTCATACAAAAACAGATAGAATCAGTTTAGAATTGTTTCATTACTGTTCTTGAACTGTCCCCTACTTTATGATTTTGCGTTTTCTTCAGTAGTCAGCCACAACAAAAATTCTCCCCTTATCCTTCCATACATGACCAAATACCCGTTCCTTCTGGTCTTTGAGGTCCCGATGAACCGCTACTTGACCAACTAGTGTCATGTTCCGTAACCCAGTGTTGGATTAAGGGTTTTATAAGGAAACGTTAGCAAGGATAATCCTTGAGACATTTGGAGCGCGGATGCCAGTAAACATTACCAAATTTAAGTTATTTTATTTAGATACTCTCATGCACGTTTCAGCTCCTTTGTAAAGCTTCAAAGAGTTGACAAAAGAATAACCTGTGAATATTGTATCGTCACATACAAAACGGTGAACAGTTTGTGAATTGTTTCTGACCACAGTGCCAAGGCTGTCCCCTGCTTTATGTTTTTGCGTTTTTCTTCAGTGATCATGCAACAAAATTCTCCCCTTATCCTTCCATACATGACAAAATACGCGTTCATTCACCAGTGTGAGGTCCCGATGAACCAAGGCTTAGGCCAGCCTAGTGTCAGATGCATTGCTCCAGTGTTTGGATTGGGGTTTTATAGGAAACGTTAGCAAGGATAATCATGGACATTTGGGCTATAGTCATGCAACATTACCAAATTTAAGTTATTTTATTTTGATACTCTCATGCAATTTAAGTCTTTGTAAAAGCTAAAGAGGTGACAGGAGAATACCCTGTGAATATTGTATCGTCATACAAAAACAAATGAAACAGCTTTAGGGTTGTTTCATTACTCGATATAGGAGCTGTACCTTGCCTTGCCTCTTTGCATTTTCTTGGTGCAACAAAAATTTCCATAGTTCTTCTATCTCCTCCCCTTATCCTTCCAAACATGACAAAATACGCGTTCTTCTCCGAATTAGCAGGGTCCCGATGAACCAAGGCTTAGGCCAACCTAGTGTCAGATGCATTGCTCAGTGTTTGGGTTTCAGTTAGAACTGGACTTCCCCAGAGAGGCGTTGGGTACAGAGTAAAAGCAAAGCCTAACCTGGGAACAAGACCCACAATCATGACTATGGCTCTGAAAGAGGATCTTCAATAGGACGAATATTATATTCTGCTTTGCTGAACCTAAACTCATCTAAGTACATATCTAGCCTCTAGTTGCTGTACCAAGTCTATAATGTCCAAGTTGATTTAAGTGCTCTACTGCCCGAAAACGGCTATAACTTGACCATTTTCTCAGTGTTTGATTGGGGTTAGAACTGGACTTCAAAGAGGCGTTGGGTCAGAGTAAAAAGCAAAGCCTAACCTGGAACAAGACCCACAATCATGACTATGGCTCTGAAAGAGGATCTTCAATTAGACGAATATTATATCTCTGGCACACTGAACCTAAGCTCATCTGTTCAAGTGCTAAGCCTCTGCTGTTGTACCAGTCTATAATGTCCAAGTTGATTTAAGTGCTATACACCCGAAAACGGTTAATAAATTGAAATATATAGGAAGACACAAAAACATGTATCATGTCACATAGTAACAAACACGTGACAGTATTTAGTTTGTTTGGAACGACATTATCATAATCATTGATAGTAATTCCTAAACAAATGCTCGATGTATCTCATAGTGTCAATGACTGGATTGTCTGGTTAATACTTGATTGTTTACATACCAAGCTTTAATACTGCTGAATGCAGACCTGTACTATCGTTTCTTCCGAAATGTAAACGGTTTGTAGTTTCTATTTTATATTGTGCAATGATTTTTAACAAATAAAAAAACACCACCTAATCCGACTCTAGTATCTCTATTCTTAACATGTCTACCATACTCATGTGACCAGGATCAACATTATCCAATTTAGTTTCAGCAAATACACTGCCGAAGTCTTAGCTGCCACATGAAGCTGTTTTGTATGACAATAGTGATTTAAACGTTTACTTACAGATCCGCAAACATCAATCAGAGAGAATGTTAAAGAGAGTATGTCTCTTGACACCAACATTGTTGGTAATAATTGTGAGATAATTCATTTAGTTTCATGATGCCGAAAATGCGCAAGTTGCAAAAGGCACTACTTTAGGATCTTTTTAATATTGAGGTATTGAGCGGTTTTTGAGTTATGCACAAGACAAATCCCAATTGTTTTCTTGGAAATCGAGAAAAATATAAATGCCCAAAATCTCTAAATAGCAAAAGGCACCACTTTAGGATCTGCTTGAAACATCTAACCTATAAAACAGGAGAAAATGAAGTTGGTAGCACTGT
>NW_025766571.1:0-33172 GCF_003918875.1 Haliotis rubra | reverse complement strand
CACACACCTGTGTCAAGAAACCTTTATCATACTGCAGGTGAATGGTTTTCACCTTTATTTTGAAATACTAATATTTCCAATTGTCTTAAAGATATCTCCAATAGAGATAATTATAGGCACCTAGTCGTTATCACACACAGCCAGCGATCTAATCCACAGGCCCTCCTCGTGTTTGCGAGGATTAAAGATTAAAAATTAAATTGAGATGACTTTGACTAAAATGCTTCACAGTACGCAAGGGGTGCACAAAGTTTGTGATCGGTTGTCTGACTTCCATTCGGAGGGGGGCGTGTGGAGGGTCAGATTGGTGACCGAACCTAATAAAAGTACTTATTCCCAAATATAAAATATTTTACATTTCACCACTTTCTGTGTGACATTGTGCATTCAATACCCAGTAACCAAATCTCAAGTCTACACCATTGTTATAAAATGTAGGGAGGTGGGGTAGATTAGTGGTTAAAGCGTTCGCTCGTCACGCCGAAGACCCGGGTTCGATTCCCCACATGGGTGCAATGTGAAGCCCATTTCTGGTGTCCCCCGCCGTGATATTGCTGGAATATTGCTAAAAGCGGCGTTACACCTAACTCACTCACTCACTCATTATAAAATGTAGCGTCACAAGATCGTCCTTTTTTAGCGATGTGTATGCCAATGATGATGATGATTAGGATGAGGATGATGCACGTAACTAAGTGGAACAAGAATTGTGAATCATTTGGTTCATCTAGGAAAGTTTAATGTTTATTTTACATGACAGTATACATATACGAAAGTGAAGTCAGATATGATTCAGTTATCTTGGGTTGCTTGTGAAGTAAGCTTGAAAGGACAGTCTGATGTTTAGTTGTATTTCATTCGTCATTGTGTACATTTCAGTGTTTGCAGCAACACATGGACACTTTCCTTTCACAGATGAACTTTGTCTTTTAATACAATCATTATCATTCCACTTATAGCCAGTTGTCATCTGGAGCATAAGACAATGCCCTGACTGCTCTGGATGCATTTCTGCTGTTAGGTTCCCCAGGAGCCCAGTTTGTGTAGTTAAGGGAACGCCCCTCCCACATAAACTCCCCTTCCTTGATCAGATCAGTCGCACCCAGCCAGTAGCCTATAGAGCCTGGAAAAAAGATATTACTATATCTGGTACTGGTAAAAACAACTATAACAGATCTAAGATGTTATTTTAATGAGTGGAGATCGGAATTTCAGAATGCTTTGGTAATAAGTTAGTCATGAATGATGCAGTGATTTCTGTTCTTACTTGATGATTTTCGCGATATTCACATGAAGGATAGTGCCAATAAGACGTGATAACCAAACACTTTAAACACCAGACTACCCCACCGCCCTGGAAATATGCACGTGGAAATGATGACAATGTGTGACAGCTGTTTCTGTTTGGTCCTGGTGATGTATAAAGACACGGTGACTTTTTGAACACTACAAATAACACATGGTGGGTTTTTGAATGCTACAAATAACACATGGTGGGTTTTTGAATGCTACAAATAATACACGGTGAGGTTTTGAACACTACAAATAACACACGGTGGGTTTGTAAACACTACAAATAACACTCGGTGACTTTTGAACACTACAAATAACACATGGTGGGTTTTTGAATGCTACAAATAATACACGGTGAGGTTTTGAACACTACAAATAACACACGGTGGGTTTGTAAACACTACAAATAACACTCGGTGACTTTTTGAACACTACAAATAACACATGGTGGGTTTTTGAATGCTACAAATAATACACGGTGAGGTTTTGAACACTACAAATAACACACGGTGGGTTTGTAAACACTACAAATAACACTCGGTGACTTTTTGAACACTACAAATAACACATGGTGGGTTTTTGAATGCTACAAATAATACACACGGTGAGGTTTTGAACACTACAAATAACACACGGTGGGTTTGTAAACACTACAAATAACACTCGGTGAGTTTTGAACACTACAAATAATACACGGTGGGATTTTGAACACTACAAATAACACACGGTGGGTTTTGAACACTAAGTGGGATTTCAAATACCACTGTGAGTTTTTGAACACTTCAAATAATACATGGTGCGTTTTGAACACGACAAATAATACACGATGGATTTTGAACACTACAAATAATACATGGTGGGTTTTGAACACTACAAATAATACATGGTGGGATTTTGAACACTACAAATAACATATGGTGGGATGTTGAACACTACAAATAATACATGGTGGGATTTTGAACACTACAAATAACATATGGTGGGTTTTTGAACACTACAAATAACACATGGTGGGTTTTTGAACACTACAAATAACACATGGTGGGTTTTTGAACACTACAAATAATACACGGTGGGATTTCGAACACTACAAATAATTCACGGTGGGTTTTTGAACACTACAAATAATACATGGTGGGTTTTTGAACACTACAAAAAATACACGATGGGTTTTTTGAACGCTACAATTAACACTCGGTGAGTTTTTGAACACTACAAATAATACATGGTGGGTTTTTGAACACTACAAATAATACACGATGGGATTTTGAACACTACAAATAATACACGATGTGATTTTTAACACTACAAATAATACATTGTGGGTTTTTGAACACTACAAATAATACATGGTGGGATTTTGAACACTACAAATAACACATGGTGAGTTTTTGAACACTACAAATAACACATGGTGAGTTTTAATACAGCAACGTGAATAAAACAAGATGAGTGTTGCCTATGGTGTGTAGAAGATTATGACGACGGTTTTCATATTGCTACCATTAATGCAACTCCATTTGGAAATAAATTCAGAGGTCACCTTTTTCTTCATTTGCACGGCTTCTCAGGTAGTCGTCCTCATCTTCGCTAGTTATTCTGGCCAGGTGACTCCCAAAGAACTGGCAGTAGGACTGGAAAGAGAACACGGAATGTTTGATTGTTTGGTTGTTGTTGTTGCCACACTCAGCAATGTTCCAGCTATATGATGGCGATCTGTAAATATCTGAGTTTGGACCAGACAATCCATTGATCAACAACATGTACAATCTACGCAATTAACATACGTTCATATGTGTCAACCAAGCCTGCGAGCCTTACCACCCGATCCCGTTAGTTGCCTCTTACATGCAGGGGTAGCTGAAGACCAATTCTAACCCGGCAGTCATAGGCGGATCCAGGGCCTAGATTTTCGAAGTTCTCTTAGCGCTTAAAATAGTCGTAAGTGCCATTCATTAACATTAACTTACGACTATCTTAGCGCTAAGAGAACTTCGAAAATCTAGGCCCAGGAATTTCAAAGGGGTGGGTAGGGTGGGTGTTCGAACATCGGTTCAACATGCTTAGTGATTTCAAAGTGATTTGTGAGTGAAACATGTTTGGAGATTCGAATATGCTTGGTGATACCGTATAGCTGGTTCAGCGTACACCAGTGACGTCTATAAGGTTTAAGATTCCAGCTCAGTAAAGCCGGATGCTTACGTGTCGTGAAGTTTCTGTCTAAATACAACAGTTACATACTTACACTTGCCTCAGCAAATGATCCCTCTATGTTGGAGAACCAATAACAAGAAGATCCGTGCTCAAGGAATCCCCTAGGACACCGAGGCCTATCTGCAAAACAAATCAGCAGACTAAATATTCAACTGTTGGTTATTGAACATTGGAATTCCACATTTAGCAATATTGAACTCCAATACTTACTCCAATACTCCACACTTACAATCCATTAAAGTCGAAACTTTAACACAAAGTTAGACCTCTCACATTTTCATTCTTCGACAGATCCCGGACAAGCGACTCACATAGGTTCACTTGACTCTCAGTAAGGTGAGATAAAATTGAAATATTATGATGAAAATATTTACCTTCAGCAGCAGTTACAGATGCCAGTGCGCACAGTAAGACAAACACTAGTCCGGGACTCATACTGCCTGGAGACAATGCTGCTTGTGGTCACTGGAGTGTCAACGTAGCACTGTAATTCGCCGCGTTTGTCTTTAGGCACAATATGCAGCTCTTTATAGTATCCCAACAAGGACGTTGATTTACCTTGATATGTGATGAGCCAATGAAATACTTTTCCTGAAGGGAAATGAGGTTCTGACTCAGGGACTGTTCATAATGTGTGGCTGGGGTGGTGGGGTGTGGGGGTGGGTGTGTGTGTGTGTGTAAGGGGGGTGGGTGAGAAAATGATGATTCTGATTGGTTAAATAGGGACTAAGCGGCACTTCCTCAAGTCCATTTCCAGTTAAGTTGTGGCGCTGTTTTAGTTCCCTGTCAAACTTTGCATGTGACTTATCGTTAGATTCATAACAATTTAATATTTGAGTAAGCAGACAATTTAAGATCGTTTTGATTAACTACATTCGATTTTGGTAGGGATACCCATTTAGTGGAGCCGAGTACCCCTTTAAAGAAATCAAAAGCATGACAAATAACCGTATCCTGTGACATCTGTGACACACGTGGCAAACACATGTCCATAAACTAGCTGTTGTAGTGGTACTTGGTTTTGTCTCTCTCTGCAGGATAACACAGGAGAAACAACGCGTCAGTTAGTCATGTTCGAGACTTTTCAAATCATGACCCCTCGTTTGATGTCTATCCATCTCCAGTCTACTATAAAACAGGTGATATTCAATACACAGGTGTCACCACAATTGATCATTTGTGTCTTCAGTTAGATAATTAGTTTAACACTGTAACAGACTCACTGAGATTTGCATCAGTCGTTCAACGTAACGTGACCATGGATTTTGTCAGATGACAGGCCAAAGCGCCTCACTGTTTATAAAGTCAAACTCATTAATATCGCCAGAACATATTCTCTCTTCCAAAGACAATCCCACGCATACTCAAAATAAAACGTCCTATTCTTCCTACAGGGCAGTGCCCAGATCGTTGATGGTTTTTGACGGTGACGTACGTGCCGTCCAAAGGTATCCCCGACATGTTAGATGGGTGACAAGTCTTGACTGTGTGCTGGCCTTGGCAAGGTGGTCATGTTGTCCTGTTGGAGGTACTCAGTAACAATACGACCCCCGTGTGCTGGCCATGGCAAGGTGGTCATGTTGTCCTGTTGGAGGTACTCAGTAACAATACGACCCCCGTGTGCTGGCCATGGCAAGGTGGTCATGTTGTCCTGTTGGAGGTACTCAGTAACAATATGACCCCCGTGTGCTGGCCATGGCAAGGTGGTCATGTTGTCCTGTTGGAGGTACTCAGTAACAATATGACCCCCGTGTGCTGGCCATGGCAAGGTGGTCATGTTGTCCTGTTGGAGGTACTCAGTAACAATACGACCCCCGTGTGCTGGCCATGGCAAGGTGGTCATGTTGTCCTGTTGGAGGTACTCAGTAACAATACGACCCCCGTGTGCTGGCCATGGCAAGATGGCTATGGTGTCCTGTTGGAGGTACTCAGTAACAATACAACCCCCGTGTGCTGGCCATGGCAAGGTTGTCATGTTGTCCTGTTGGAGGTACTCAGTAACAATACGACCCCCGTGTGCTGGCCATGGCAAGATGGCTATGGTGTCCTGTTGGAGGTACTCAGTAACAATACAACCCCCGTGTGCTGGCCATGGCAAGGTGGTCATATTGTCCTGTTGGAGGTACTCAGTAACAATAAGTGTGTGTGAGAGCGTTAGTGTGTGTGAGTGAGTGTGTGAGAGCGTGTGAGTGAGAGAGTGTGTGTGAGTGAGAGAGAGAGTGAGCGTGTGTGTGAGTGTAAGTGTGTAAAGAGAGTGTGAGTGTGTGTGAGAGTGTGAGTGTGTGTGTGAGAGAGTGTAAGTGTGTGCACCGCAATGTATACCTTGAATTGACACGACGACAACGTGGAGAACTTCAGCGACCTAAACTTGAGGGAAATACGGGGTACAACAAGGGTAATATGGTGGTCGTGGACCAACAGGATACCGGCCGGCGTCCAAGCAGACCCAACCTCAGATCTTCAGTGGCGAACAGCAAAGGAACTAAGTAAGGGTGTGGTCAAAGCTTATACGGTTATCACAAAGTGTGATTACCTGTTCTGCAACTGAAGGATTATTGTCAAAACTGACAATGTTGATTTCATGTCTTATTTATTGGAACACAATGTTATCGCCCTTCTGGAGACTTGGGGCGGATAAGGAAGTTGACCCCTCCAGTTTTAGTGATTATAAGTGCTTTATACAGAATGCTATCAGATTTCATGACAAGGGCCGTTATTGCGGTGGTATATACGTATTTATCAAAATAAATATTGCCAAACATTTTACTTGTATTCACAAGTGTCATATTGGAATATTTTTCAGTGTTGGTAAACATTTGTTTGGTGTTGAAAGTGACATTTTACTAGGAATTGTGTACATCCCACCTAGGTATGCATCCTTTTACGATGACAATGCTAATAATATCAGCATAACTGTTTCGAAAGGAAATCTTTTGGATGTTTTACAACATCTTAAATCAGATCTCTTAATTATATTATGTGGTGACTTCAACTCTGGTCAACTACCTGATTATATTGAACCAAACAGACATGTGGATGAAGATGGTATTTTCTATGATGGACTATCAACACCGAGAACTAATGAGTACAATAATGTCAATCAGTTTGGTAATTCTCTTTTGGAGCTGTGCCAATCTCTAAATATATCCATCCTGAACTGTCGGGTGTCTATCCCAACTCGTATGTTCACGTTCTTTTGTTAGAATTGTGCAAGTTCAACGGATTATTGTATTGCATCATCTGAACTGTTTTCTATAATAAGGGACTTTGAACTTGGAAACAGATCTGAATCTAAACATCTATCAGAGGCAGGAATCACGGATCGGTCTCCGTATTAGGGAACCCGAACTGGCGACATGAGTCACCCCTCCCCCATCGGTCGAGAATCCGATGGGGGGGAAGACGTAACCCTGGCGAAAGACACAAACTGACCACAGGGACCTACACCAAACATGGAATGGGGGAAAAGCCGGGTACGGGCAAGGAATGTCAGCTATGTCAATTAATGGATGGTATAAATGATTGTGAACCAGCAGTGCTGGGCAGTTCGGACTGAAACTCAGAGATCAGAGCCACCCCTTGTAACTAGACCAGAATAAATCGTGTGGACCCCAAGACGGACTTGTGTGCTGATTAGAGTCATATCCCCCAGAGCGGATACATCTGCCACTGACCTTTTCAACAGGAACCCAAACGCTTGTCACTGAAAGCTGTACAGGGACTGATAAATATGTTTGGGATGAGTCAAAGGTGGATGTACATGTGTCCAATCTTTCCGGTGAGGAAATTAAGTTATCTATAAGCAATGCAACTGACATGCTCCACATGCTGATGTTGATGTGTATTTCTATGTATGCAGCTAAATGTTTTGTCAAACCATCCCATTGTAAACATCAACGTGTTACAAATGTGTGGTATGATGAAGAATGTTATGATTTAAAACTGGATAGTAGAAGGTAGAAGGACGTCACAGAAAATGTATAGCACGTCATACTTTTATTCAGTACAAACTGGTTTTGTCAACAGTTAGAGGTAAAAAGCAGGCACTCAATAAGAAAGGGGTGGATAAATTATGCTTTTAAGCCTCAAAGAATGATCATCGTAAATTCTGGTCCTGTTCGAAGCATATGCGTAGGGGAGGCGCTCCCGCACCGATTTCATGTGCAGATTGGGTTGTTCATTTCACCGGATTATTTAGCAGCGCTGGTAGTGGGTCAGCTGAAACTGACATCCTTGTTGAGAATCATGGGCTTTGTTGGGATACAGATTCAGTTGTTAGTGATGACGAGTGTGAGCGGTAAACCCGCATGTATTGATAATTTTGGCGGAAATGATTTTAAAAAGTAATCCATTTCTCATTGGTTATATGGTTAAGCTGTTCAACACTATTTATGATTCAGGTGTTTTCCCTTCGCACTGGTCAGAAGGTATTATTGTCCCGTTGATCTCATGATTGTCCAGATAATTATAGAGGCATAACGTTGTTGTCAATGTGTAAAGTATATATTGGGTCTCTTAGAATAACTATCTGGGCTCTAGAATAATGATGAATCGCGAATTCGGAATCTCAGTCTGGGTTCAGAGCCGGATATTCTTCGGCTGATAATCTTTTTACTTTGTGTACACTTGTGCAAACATATCTATGGGAAGAGTAAACTTTATGTTGCCTTTGTTAATTTCATAAAGACCTTTGATAGTGGAAACAGAAATATGTTGCTGTTACTTCTTCGCAAAATTGGTTTGAAGGGAAAGTTGTTTCGTAGCGTTAAGTGTATGTATAAGGTTTGTAAACCTTGTGTCAAGACAAATGGAGGTTTTTCAGATTTCTTTGAATGTCCGAATGGAGTAAGGCAAGGCTGCGTCTTGAGTCCTGTTCTATTTTCCTTGTCCATTAATGAGTTGGCGAATGAAATAATTAATTCAAACAGTAGAGATATTCAGGTGTATCTTGCTATCATTGAAGTTTTTCTGTTATTTTGCGCAGATGACGTTGTTCTTGTTGCAGATAGTGTAAATGAAGCGTCTTGATATTCTCCAAAGTCATCGGATTTGACTGTTAATATGTCTAAAACTAAAATAATGTTGTTTATAGAAAAGGTGGAAATTATCTCATTTGACCTACAGTAGAAATAATGTGGTTGTAGTTTCTAATTATATCGTCTTCCCAAAAGTAGGTGAAATTCAATTTTAATTTACGATTGAAAAAAATGGGAGATATATCGGAGTCAATCAATGTTGATATGATAATGAATGTTTTGAGAGTACGATTTTCATTCAGTAGTGCGTGATTCCACCACGTAGGGTCAGACATTCATTCAGACAACGAGGCATACTGCGTGTGAGTCTCCCAATGACCAATTGGGGGAGTCTGTTCCATTCTTCCTGAATCGCCAAGTTCCTCCAGCGTTTGACGTTGACGCACACGTCTCCCTATCATGTCCCAGACGTGTTCGATGGGAGAAAATTCAGGGCTCATTGTCTGCAATGTCAAACGACCGATGTTATGTTACTTGGGGTGATTATTGACGATGCGTGGACGGTGAGCACGGGCGTTGTCATCCTGAAGGACGAAATTACGACCCGAGCAAATGGAACAATAAAGGGTGTCAGTATGTTGTCCCGGCGGTACTGCCCTGTCACCAGCATGAAGAGGGGTTCGGTCAGTCAGAGTGATACCACCCCATACCATACGTTATCCACCTCCGAATCGATCGTGTGGTCTCACGTTGATGTTGGCGTGACGTTCATTTCTTCGTCGCCAGACCCGATCAAGGAAGTCAAAAGTGAATCTACACTCCTCCAAAAACATAACTAACGACGACTCCTCCAGCATCTACGTGCCCTACACCATTCTGACCTTGACAAGGTGGTCATGTTGTCCTGTTGGAGGTACACAGTAACAATATGACCCCCGTGTGCTGGCCTTGGCAAGGTGATCATGTTGTCCTGTTGGAGGTACTCAGTAACAATATGACCGCCGTGTGCTGGCCATGGCAAGGTGGCTATGGTGTCCTGTTGGAGGCACTCAGTAACAATACGACCCCCGTGTGCTGGCCATGGCAAGGTGGTCATGTTGTCCTGTTGGAGGTACTCAGTAACAATATGACCCCCGTGTGCTGGCCATGGCAAGGTGGTCATGTTGTCCTGTTGGAGGTACTCACCCCGTGTGCTGGCCACAATATGACCCCGTGTACTCAGTAACAATACGACCCCCGTGTGCTGGCCATGGCAAGGTGGTCATGTTGTCCTGTTGGAGGTACTCAGTAACAATATGACCCCCGTGTGCTGGCCATGGCAAGGTGGTCATGTTGTCCTGTTGGAGGTACTCAGTAACAATATGACCCTCGTGTGCTGGCCATGGCAAGGTGGTCATGTTGTCCTGTTGTACTCAGTAGACCCCCGTGTGCTGGCCATACTCAGTAACAATATGACCCCGTGTGCTGGCCATGGCAAGGTGGTCATGTTGTCCTGTTGGAGGCACTCAGTAACAATATGACCCCGTGTGCTGGCCATGGCAAGGTGGTCATGTTGTCCTGTTGGAGGTACTCAGTAACAATACGACCCCGTGTGCTGGCCATGGCAAGGTGGTCATGTTGTCCTGTTGGAGGTACTCAGTAACAATATGACCCCGTGTGCTGGCCATGGCAAGGTGGTCATGTTGTCCTGTTGGAGGTACTCAGTAACAATATGACCCCCGTGTGCTGGCCATGGCAAGGTGGTCTATGTTGTCCTGTTGGAGGTACTCAGTAACAAACACGACCCCCTGTGTGCTGGCCATGGCAAGGTGGTCATGTTGTCCTGTTGGAGGTACTCAGTAACAATATGACCCCGTGTGCTGGCCATGGCAAGGTGGTCATGTTGTCCTGTTGGAGGTACTCAGTAACAATATGACCCCCGTGTGCTGGCCATGGCAAGGTGGTCATGTTGTCCTGTTGGAGGTACTCAGTAACAATATGACCCCCGTGTGCTGGCCATGGCAAGGTGGTCATGTTGTCCTGTTGGAGGTACTCAGTAACAATATGACCCCGTGTGCTGGCCATGGCAAGGTGGTCATGTTGTCCTGTTGGAGGTACTCAGTAACAATATGACCCCGTGTGCTGGCCATGGCAAGGTGGTCATGTTGTCCTGTTGGAGGTACTCAGTAACAATATGACCCCGTGTGCTGGCCATGGCAAGGTGGTCATGTTGTCCTGTTGGGGTACTCAGTAACAATATGACCCCGTGCCGGGCTGGCCATGGCAAGGTGGTCATGTTGTCCTGTTGGAGGTACTCAGTAACAATATGACCCCGTGTGCTGGCCATGGCAAGGTGGTCATGTTGTCCTGTTGGAGGTACTCAGTAACAATACGACCCCGTGTGCTGGCCATGGCAAGGTGGTCATGTTGTCCTGTTGGAGGTACTCAGTAACAATACGACCCCGTGTGCTGGCCATGGCAAGGTGGTCATGTTGTCCTGTTGGAGGTACTCAGTAACAATATGACCCCGTGTGCTGGCCATGGCAAGGTGGTCATGTTGTCCTGTTGGAGGTACTCAGTAACAATATGACCCCGTGTGGTCATGTTGTCTGGCCATGGCAAGGTGGTCATGTTGTCCTGTTGGAGGTACTCAGTAACAATATGACCCCGTGTGCTGGCCATGGCAAAGGTGGTCATGTTGTCCTGTTGGAGGTACTCAGTAACAATATGACCCCGTGTGCTGGCCATGGCAAGGTGGTCATGTTGTCCTGTTGGAGGTACTCAGTAACAATACGACCCCGTGTGCTGGCCATGGCAAGGTGGTCATGTTGTCCTGTTGGAGGTACTCAGTAACAATATGACCCCGTGTGCTGGCCATGGCAAGGTGGTCATGTTGTCCTGTTGAGGTACTCAGTAACAATATGACCCCCGTGTGCTGGCCATGGCAAGGTGGTCATGTTGTCCTGTTGGAGGTACTCAGTAACAATATGACCCCGTGTGCTGGCCATGGCAAGGTGGTCATGTTGTCCTGTTGGAGGTACTCAGTAACAATATGACCCCGTGTGCTGGCCATGGCAAGGTGGTCATGTTGTCCTGTTGGAGGTACTCAGTAACAATATGACCCCGTGTGCTGGCCATGGCAAGGTGGTCATGTTGTCCTGTTGGAGGTACTCAGTAACAATATGACCCCGTGTGCTGGCCATGGCAAGGTGGTCATGTTGTCCTGTTGAGGTACTCAGTAACAATATGACCCCGTGTGCTGGCCATGGCAAGGTGGTCATGTTGTCCTGTTGGAGGTACTTCAGTAACAATATGACCCCGTGTGCTGGCCATGGCAAGGTGGTCATGTTGTCCTGTTGGAGGTACTCAGTAACAATATGACCCCGTGTGCTGGCCATGGCAAGGTGGTCATGTTGTCCTGTTGAGGTACTCAGTAACAATATGACCCCCGTGTGCTGGCCATGGCAAGGTGGTCATGTTGTCCTGTTGGAGGTACTCAGTAACAATACGACCCCCGTGTGCTGGCCATGGCAAGGTGGTCATGTTGTCCTGTTGGAGGTACTCAGTAACAATATGACCCCCGTGTGCTGGCCATGGCAAGGTGGTCATGTTGTCCTGTTGGAGGTACTCAGTAACAATATGACCCCGTGTGCTGGCCATGGCAAGGTGGTCATGTTGTCCTGTTGGAGGTACTCAGTAACAATATGACCCCGTGTGCTGGCCATGGCAAGGTGGTCATGTTGTCCTGTTGAGGTACTCAGTAACAATATGACCCCGTGTGCTGGCCATGGCAAGGTGGTCATGTTGTCCTGTTGGAGGTACTCAGTAACAATATGACCCCGTGTGCTGGCCATGGCAAGGTGGTCATGTTGTCCTGTTGGAGGTACTCAGTAACAATATGACCCCGTGTGCTGGCCATGGCAAGGTGGTCATGTTGTCCTGTTGGAGGTACTCAGTAACAATATGACCCCGTGTGCTGGCCATGGCAAGGTGGTCATGTTGTCCTGTTGGAGGTACTCAGTAACAATATGACCCCGTGTGCTGGCCATGGCAAGGTGGTCATGTTGTCCTGTTGGAGGTACTCAGTAACAATATGACCCCGTGTGCTGGCCATGGCAAGGTGGTCATGTTGTCCTGTTGAGGTACTCAGTAACAATATGACCCCCGTGTGCTGGCCATGGCAAGGTGGTCATGTTGTCCTGTTGGAGGTACTCAGTAACAATATGACCCCCGTGTGCTGGCCATGGCAAGGTGGTCATGTTGTCCTGTTGGAGGTACTCAGTAACAATATGACCCCCGTGTGCTGGCCATGGCAAGGTGGTCATGTTGTCCTGTTGGAGGTACTCAGTAACAATATGACCCCGTGTGCTGGCCATGGCAAGGTGGTCATGTTGTCCTGTTGAGGTACTCAGTAACAATACGACCCCGTGTGCTGGCCATGGCAAGGTGGTCATGTTGTCCTGTTGAGGTACTCAGTAACAATATGACCCCCGTGTGCTGGCCATGGCAAGGTGGTCATGTTGTCCTGTTGGAGGTACTCAGTAACAATATGACCCCGTGTGCTGGCCATGGCAAGGTGGTCATGTTGTCCTGTTGGAGGTAGGTAACAATATGACCCCGTGTGCTGGCCATGGCAAGGTGGTTGTCCTGTTGAGGTACTCAGTAACAATATGACCCCGTGTGCTGGCCATGGCAAGGTGGTCATGTTGTCCTGTTGGAGGTACTCAGTAACAATACGACCCCGTGTGCTGGCCATGGCAAGGTGGTCATGTTGTCCTGTTGGAGGTACTCAGTAACAATACGACCCCGTGTGCTGGCCATGGCAAGGTGGTCATGTTGTCCTGTTGAGGTACTCAGTAACAATATGACCCCGTGTGCTGGCCATGACAAGGTGGTCATGTTGTCCTGTTGGAGGTACTCAGTAACAATATGACCCCCGTGCTGGCCATGACAAGGTGGTCATGTTGTCCTGTTGGAGGTACTCAGTAACAATACGACCCCGTGTGCTGGCCATGGCAAGGTGGTCATGTTGTCCTGTTGGAGGTACTCAGTAACAATATGACCCCCGTGTGCTGGCCATGGCAAGGTGGTCATGTTGTCCTGTTGGAGGTACTCAGTAACAATACGACCCCCGTGTGCTGGCCATGACAAGGTGGTCATGTTGTCCTGTTGGAGGTACTCAGTAACAATATGACCCCCGTGTGCTGGCCATGGCAAGGTGGTCATGTTGTCCTGTTGGAGGTACTCAGTAACAATATGACCCCGTGTGCTGGCCATGACAAGGTGGTCATGTTGTCCTGTTGGAGGTACTTCAGTAACAATACGACCCCGTGTGCTGGCCATGACAAGGTGGTCATGTTGTCCTGTTGAGGTACTCAGTAACAATACGACCCCCGTGTGCTGGCCATGGCAAGGTGGTCATGTTGTCCTGTTGGAGGTACTCAGTAACAATATGACCCCCGTGTGCTGGCCATGGCAAGGTGGTCATGTTGTCCTGTTGGAGGTACTCAGTAACAATATGACCCCGTGTGCTGGCCATGGCAAAGGTGGTCATGTTGTCCTGTTGGAGGTACTCAGTAACAATATGACCCCCGTGTGCTGGCCATGGCAAGGTGGTCATGTTGTCCTGTTGGAGGTACTCAGTAACAATATGACCCCGTGTGCTGGCCATGGCAAGGTGGTCATGTTGTCCTGTTGGAGGTACTCAGTAACAATATGACCCCGTGTGCTGGCCATGGCAAGGTGGTCATGTTGTCCTGTTGAGGTACTCAGTAACAATATGACCCCGTGTGCTGGCCATGGCAAGGTGGTCATGTTGTCCTGTTGGAGGTACTCAGTAACAATATGACCCCCGTGTGCTGGCCATGGCAAGGTGGTCATGTTGTCCTGTTGGAGGTACTCAGTAACAATACGACCCCCGTGTGCTGGCCATGGCAAGGTGGTCATGTTGTCCTGTTGGAGTACTCAGTAACAATACGACCCCGTGTGCTGGCCATGGCAAGGTGGTCATGTTGTCCTGTTGAGGTAATTCTCAGTAACAATATGACCCCGTGTGCTGGCCATGGCAAGGTGGTCATGTTGTCCTGTTGAGGTACTCAGTAACAATACGACCCCGTGTGCTGGCCATGGCAAGGTGGTCATGTTGTCCTGTTGGAGGTACTCAGTAACAATATGACCCCGTGTGCTGGCCATGGCAAGGTGGTCATGTTGTCCTGTTGGAGGTACTCAGTAACAATATGACCCCGTGTGCTGGCCATGGCAAGGTGGTCATGTTGTCCTGTTGAGCTACTCAGTAACAATACGACCCCGTGTGCTGGCCATGACAAGGTGGTCATGTTGTCCTGTTGGAGCTATTCAGTAACAATACGACCCCGTGTGCTGGCCATGACAAGGTGGTCATGTTGTCCTGTTGGAGGTACTTCAGTAACAATACGACCCCGTGTGCTGGCTTTTCATGGCAAGGTGGTCATGTTGTCCTGTTGGAGGTACTCAGTAACAATACGACCCCGTGTGCTGGCCATGGCAAGGTGGTCATGTTGTCCTGTTGGAGGTACTCAGTAACAATATGACCCCCGTGTTAGCTGGCCATGGCAAGGTGGTCATGTTGTCCTGTTGGAGGTACTCAGTAACAATATGACCCCGTGTGCTGGCCATGGCAAGGTGGTCATGTTGTCCTGTTGGAGGTACTCAGTAACAATATGACCCCCGTGTGCTGGCCATGGCAAGGTGGTCATGTTGTCCTGTTGGAGGTACTCAGTAACAATATGACCCCCGTGTGCTGGCCATGGCAAGGTGGTCATGTTGTCCTGTTGGAGGTACTCAGTAACAATACGACCCCGTGTAACAGGCCATGACAAGGTGGTCATGTTGTCCTGTTGGAGGTACTCAGTAACAATATGACCCCGTGTGCTGGCCATGGCAAGGTGGTCATGTTGTCCTGTTGGAGGTACTCAGTAACAATATGACCCCGTGTGCTGGCCATGGCAAGGTGGTCATGTTGTCCTGTTGGAGGCTCAGTAACAATATGACCCCGTGTGCTGGCCATGGCAAGGTGGTCATGTTGTCCTGTTGGAGGTACTCAGTAACAATACGACCCCCGTGTGCTGGCCATGGCAAGGTGGTCATGTTGTCCTGTTGGAGGCACTCAGTAACAATATGACCCCGTGTGCTGGCCTGCCATGGCAAGGTGGTCATGTTGTCCTGTTGGAGGTACTCCAGTAACAATATGACCCCGTGTGCTGGCCATGGCAAGGTGGTCATGTTGTCCTGTTGGAGGTACTCAGTAACAATATGACCCCGTGTGCTGGCCATGGCAAGGTGGTCATGTTGTCCTGTTGAGGTACTCAGTAACAATATGACCCCGTGTGCTGGGCCATGGCAAGGTGGTTGTTGTCCTGGCAAGGTGGTCATGTTGTCCTGTTGGAGGTACTCAGTAACAATATGACCCCGTGTGCTGGCCATGGCAAGGTGGTCATGTTGTCCTGTTGGAGGTACTCAGTAACAATATGACCCCGTGTGCTGGCCATGGCAAGGTGGTCATGTTGTCCTGTTGGAGGTACTCAGTAACAATATGACCCCGTGTGCTGGCCATGGCAAGGTGGTCATGTTGTCCTGTTGGAGGTACTCAGTAACAATATGACCCCCGTGCTGGCCATGGCAAGGTGGTCATGTTGTCCTGTTGGAGGTACTCAGTAACAATATGACCCCCGTGTGCTGGCCATGGCAAGGTGGTCATGTTGTCCTGTTGGAGGTACTCAGTAACAATATGACCCCCGTGTGCTGGCCATGGCAAGGTGGTCATGTTGTCCTGTTGGAGGTACTCAGTAACAATATGACCCCCGTGTGCTGGCCATGACAAGGTGGTCATGTTGTCCTGTTGGAGGTACTCAGTAACAATACGACCCCCGTGTGCTGGCCATGGCAAGGTGGTCATGTTGTCCTGTTGGAGGTACTCAGTAACAATATGACCCCCGTGTGCTGGCCATGGCAAGGTGGTCATGTTGTCCTGTTGGAGGTACTCAGTAACAATATGACCCCCGTGTGCTGGCCATGGCAAGGTGGTCATGTTGTCCTGTTGGAGGTACTCAGTAACAATATGACCCCCGTGTGCTGGCCATGGCAAGGTGGTCATGTTGTCCTGTTGGAGGTACTCAGTAACAATATGACCCCCGTGTGCTGGCCATGGCAAGGTGGTCATGTTGTCCTGTTGGAGGTACTCGGTAACAATATGACCCCGTGTGCTGGCCATGGCAAGGTGGTCATGTTGTCCTGTTGAGGTACTCAGTAACAATATGACCCCGTGTGCTGGCCATGGCAAGGTGGTCATGTTGTCCTGTTGGAGGTACTCAGTAACAATATGACCCCGTGTGCTGGCCATGGCAAGGTGGTCATGTTGTCCTGTTGGAGGTACTCAGTAACAATATGACCCCCGTGTGCTGGCCATGGCAAGGTGGTCATGTTGTCCTGTTGGAGGTACTCAGTAACAATATGACCCCCGTGTGCTGGCCATGGCAAGGTGGTCATGTTGTCCTGTTGGAGGTACTCAGTAACAATATGACCCCCGTGTGCTGGCCATGGCAAGGTGGTCATGTTGTCCTGTTGGAGGTACTCAGTAACAATATGACCCCCGTGTGCTGGCCATGGCAAGGTGGTCATGTTGTCCTGTTGGAGGTACTCAGTAACAATACGACCCCGTGTGTGCTGGCCATGACAAGGTGGTCATGTTGTCCTGTTGGAGGTACTCAGTAACAATATGACCCCGTGTGCTGGCCATGACAAGGTGGTCATGTTGTCCTGTTGGAGGTACTCAGTAACAATACGACCCCGTGTGCTGGCCATGGCAAGGTGGTCATGTTGTCCTGTTGGAGGTACTCAGTAACAATATGACCCCGTGTGCTGGCCATGGCAAGGTGGTCATGTTGTCCTGTTGGAGGTACTCAGTAACAATATGACCCCGTGTGCTGGCCATGACAAGGTGGTCATGTTGTCCTGTTGGAGCTACTTCAGTAACAATACGACCCCGTGTGCTGGCCATGGCAAGGTGGTCATGTTGTCCTGTTGGAGGTACTCAGCAACAATATGACCCCGTGTGCTGGCCATGGCAAGGTGGTCATGTTGTCCTGTTGGAGGTACTCAGTAACAATACTGACCCCCGTGTGCTGGCCATGGCAAGGTGGTCATGTTGTCCTGTTGGAGGTACTCAGTAACAATATGACCCCGTGTGCTGGGCCATGGCAAGGTGGTCATGTTGTCCTGTTGGAGGTACTCAGTAACAATATGACCCCGTGTGCTGGCCATGGCAAAGGTGGTCATGTTGTCCTGTTGGGCGTACTCAGTAACAATATGACCCCGTGTGCTGGCCATGACAAGGTGGTCATGTTGTCCTGTTGGAGCTACTCAGTAACAATACGACCCCCGTGTGCTGGCCATGACAAGGTGGTCATGTTGTCCTGTTGGAGCTATTCAGTAACAATACGACCCCTCGTGCTGGCCATGACAAGGTGGTCATGTTGTCCTGTTGAGCTACTCAGTAACAATACGACCCCCGTGTGCTGGCCATGACAAGGTGGTCATGTTGTCCTGTTGGAGGTACTCAGTAACAATACGACCCCCGTGTGCTGGCCATGACAAGGTGGTCATGTTGTCCTGTTGGAGGTACTCAGTAACAATACGACCCCCGTGTGCTGGCCATGGCAAGGTGGTCATGTTGTCCTGTTGGAGGTACTCAGTAACAATATGACCCCCGTGTGCTGGCCATGGCAAGGTGGTCATGTTGTCCTGTTGGAGGTACTCAGTAACAATATGACCCCGTGTGCTGGCCATGGCAAGGTGGTCATGTTGTCCTGTTGGAGGTACTCAGTAACAATACGACCCCCGTGTGCTGGCCATGGCAAGGTGGTCATGTTGTCCTGTTGGAGGTACTCAGTAACAATATGACCCCCGTGTGCTGGCCATGGCAAGGTGGTCATGTTGTCCTGTTGGAGGTACTCAGTAACAATATGACCCCCGTGTGCTGGCCATGGCAAGGTGGTCATGTTGTCCTGTTGGAGGTAATCAGTAACAATATGACCCCCGTGTGCTGGCCATGGCAAGGTGGTCATGTTGTCCTGTTGGAGGTACTCAGTAACAATATGACCCCGTGTGCTGGCCATGGCAAGGTGGTCATGTTGTCCTGTTGGAGTAATTCAGTAACAATACGACCCGTCAGGTGGCAAGGCATGGCAAGGTGGTCATGTTGTCCTGTTGAGGTACTCCAGTAACAATATGACCCCGTGTGCTGGCCATGGCAAGGTGAAGTCATGTTGTCCTGTTGGAGCTACTCAGTAACAATATGACCCCCGTGTGCTGGCCATGGCAAGGTGGTCATGTTGTCCTGTTGGGTATACTCAGTAACAATACGACCCCGTGTGCTGGCCATGGCAAGGTGGTCATGTTGTCCTGTTGGAGGTACTCAGTAACAATATGACCCCCGTGTGCTGGCCATGACAAGGTGGTCATGTTGTCCTGTTGGAGCTGCTCAGTAACAATACGACCCCGTGTGCTGGCCATGACAAGGTGGTCATGTTGTCCTGTTGGAGCTACTCAGTAACAATATGACCCCGTGTGCTGGCCATGACAAGGTAGTGGTCATGTTGTCCTGTTGGAGGTACTCAGTAACAATACGACCCCGTGTGCTGGCCATGACAAGGTGGTCATGTTGTCCTGTTGGAGGTACTCAGTAACAATACGACCCCGTGTGTGCTGGCCATGGCAAGGTGGTCATGTTGTCCTGTTGGAGGTACTCAGTAACAATATGACCCCGTGTGCTGGCCATGGCAAGGTGGTCATGTTGTCCTGTTGGAGGTACTCAGTAACAATATGACCCCCGTGTGCTGGCCATGCATGGCAAGGTGGTCATGTTGTCCTGTTGGAGGTACTCAGTAACAATATGACCCCGTGTGCTGGCCATGGCAAGGTGGTCATGTTGTCCTGTTGGAGGTACTCAGTTGTCCCCGTGTGCTTGGAAGGTGGTCTGTTGTCCTGTTGGAGGTACTCAGTAACAATATGACCCCGTGTGCCGGGCTGGCAAAGGTGGTCATGTTGTCCTGTTGGAGGTACTCGAGTAACAATACGACCCCGTGTGCTGGCCATGGCAAAGGTGGTCATGTTGTCCTGTTGGAGGTACTCAGTAACAATACGACCCCGTGTGCTGGCCATGGCAAGGTGGTCATGTTGTCCTGTTGGAGGTACTCAGTAACAATACGACCCCGTGTGCTGGCCATGGCAAGGTGGTCATGTTGTCCTGTTGGAGGTATTCAGTAACAATACGACCCCGTGTGCTGGCCATGATAAGGTGGTCATGTTGTCCTGTTGGAGCTATTCAGTAACAATACGACCCCCGTGTGCTGGCCATGGCAAGGTGGTCATGTTGTCCTGTTGGAGGTACTCAGTAACAATATGACCCCCGTGTGCTGGCCATGACAAGGTGGTCATGTTGTCCTGTTGGAGGTACTCAGTAACAATACGACCCCGTGTTGCTGGCCATGGCAAGGTGGTCATGTTGTCCTGTTGGAGGTACTCAGTAACAATATGACCCCGTGTGCTGGCCATGGCAAGGTGGTCATGTTGTCCTGTTGAGGTACTCAGTAACAATACGACCCCGTGTGCTGGGCTGGCATGACAAGGTGGTCATGTTGTCCTGTTGGAGTGCTCAGTAACAATACGACCCCGTGCTGGCCATGGCAAGGTGGTCATGTTGTCCTGTTGAGGTACTCAGTAACAATATGACCCCGTGTGCTGGCCATGGCAAGGTGGTCATGTTGTCCTGTTGGAGGTACTCAGTAACAATATGACCCCGTGTGCTGGCCATGGCAAGGTGGTCATGTTGTCCTGTTGGAGGTACTCAGTAACAATATGACCCCCGTGTGCTGGCCATGGCAAGGTGGTCATGTTGTCCTGTTGGAGGTACTCAGTAACAATATGACCCCCGTGTGCTGGCCATGGCAAGGTGGTCATGTTGTCCTGTTGGAGGTACTCAGTAACAATATGACCCCGTGTGCTGGCCATGGCAAGGTGGTCATGTTGTCCTGTTGGAGGTACTCAGTAACAATATGACCCCCGTGTGCTGGCCATGGCAAGGTGGTCATGTTGTCCTGTTGGAGGTACTCAGTAACAATACGACCCCCGTGTGCTGGCCATGACAAGGTGGTCATGTTGTCCTGTTGGAGCTACTCAGTAACAATACGACCCCCGTGTGCTGGCCATGGCAAGATGGTCATGTTGTCCTGTTGGAGGTACTCAGTAACAATACGACCCCCGTGTGCTGGCCATGGCAAGGTGGTCATGTTGTCCTGTTGGAGGTACTCAGTAACAATATGACCCCCGTGTGCTGGCCATGGCAAGGTGGTCATGTTGTCCTGTTGGAGGTACTCAGTAACAATATGACCCCCGTGTGCTGGCCATGGCAAGGTGGTCATGTTGTCCTGTTGGAGGTACTCAGTAACAATACGACCCCCGTGTGCTGGCCATGGCAAGGTGGTCATGTTGTCCTGTTGGAGGTACTCAGTAACAATACGACCCCCGTGTGCTGGCCATGGCAAGGTGGTCATGTTGTCCTGTTGGAGGTTACTCAGTAACAATATGACCCCCGTGTGCTGGCCATGGCAAGGTGGTCATGTTGTCCTGTTGGAGGTACTCAGTAACAATACGACCCCCGTGTGCTGGCCATGGCAAGGTGGTCATGTTGTCCTGTTGGAGGTACTCAGTAACAATACGACCCCGTGTGCTGGCTTGCATGGCAAGATGGTCATGTTGTCCTGTTGGAGGTACTCAGTAACAATACGACCCCGTGTGCTGGCCATGACAAGGTGGTCATGTTGTCCTGTTGGAGGTACTCAGTAACAATACGACCCCGTGTTGCTGGCCATGGCAAGGTGGTCATGTTGTCCTGTTGGAGGTACTCAGTAAACAATACGACCCCGTGTGCTGGCCATGGCAAGGTGGTCATGTTGTCCTGTTGGAGGTACTCAGTAACAATACGACCCCGTGTGCTGGCCATGGCAAGGTGGTCATGTTGTCCTGTTGGAGGTACCAGTAACAATACGACCCCGTGTGCTGGCCATGGCAAGGTGGTCATGTCATGTTGTCTGTTGAGGTACTCAGTAACAATATGACCCCGTGTGCTGGCCATGGCAAGGTGGTCATGTTGTCCTGTTGGAGGTACTCAGTAACAATACGACCCCCGTGTGCTGGCCATGACAAGGTGGTCATGTTGTCCTGTTGGAGCTATTCAGTAACAATACGACCCCCGTGTGCTGGCCATGACAAGGTGGTCATGTTGTCCTGTTGGAGGTACTCAGTAACAATACGACCCCCGTGTGCTGGCCATGGCAAGGTGGTCATGTTGTCCTGTTGGAGGTACTCAGTAACAATACGACCCCCGTGTGCTGGCCATGGCAAGGTGGTCATGTTGTCCTGTTGGAGGTACTCAGTAACAATACGACCCCGTGTGCTGGCCATGGCAAGGTGGTCATGTTGTCCTGTTGGAGGTACTCAGTAACAATATGACCCCCGTGTGCTGGCCATGGCAAGGTGGTCATGTTGTCCTGTTGGAGGTACTCAGTAACAATATGACCCCCGTGTGCTGGCCATGGCAAGGTGGTCATGTTGTCCTGTTGGAGGTACTCAGTAACAATATGACCCCCGTGTGCTGGCCATGGCAAGGTGGTCATGTTGTCCTGTTGGAGGTACTCAGTAACAATATGAACCCCGTGTGCTGGCCATGGCAAGGTGGTCATGTTGTCCTGTTGGAGGTACTCAGTAACAATACGACCCCCGTGTGCTGGCCATGACAAGGTGGTCATGTTGTCCTGTTGGAGGTACTCAGTAACAATACGACCCCCGTGTGCTGGCCATGACAAGGTGGTCATGTTGTCCTGTTGGAGCTATTCAGTAACAATACGACCCCCGTGTGCTGGCCATGGCAAGATGGTCATGTTGTCCTGTTGGAGGTACTCAGTAACAATACGACCCCGTGTGCTGGCCATGGCAAGGTGGTCATGTTGTCCTGTTGGAGGTACTCAGTAAACAATATGACCCCGTGTGCTGGCCATGGCAAGGTGGTCATGTTGTCCTGTTGGAGGTAATCGAGTAACAATATGACCCCGTGTGCTGGCCATGGCAAGGTGGTCATGTTGTCCTGTTGGAGGTACTCAGTAACAATATGACCCCGTGTGCTGGCCATGGCAAGGTGGTCATGTTGTCCTGTTGGAGGTACTCAGTAACAATACGACCCCGTGTGCTGGCCATGGCAAGGTGGTCATGTTGTCCTGTTGGAGGTACTCAGTAACAATATGACCCCCGTGTGCTGGGCCATGGCAAGGTGGTCATGTTGTCCTGTTGGAGGTACTCAGTAACAATACGACCCCGTGTGCTGGCCATGACAAGGTGGTCATGTTGTCCTGTTGAGCTATTCAGTAACAATACGACCCCGTGTGCTGGCCATGACAAGGTGGTCATGTTGTCCTGTTGGAGGTACTCAGCAACAATATGACCCCGTGTGCTGGCCATGGCAAGGTGGTCATGTTGTCCTGTTGGAGGTACTCAGTAACAATATGACCCCCGTGTGCTGGCCATGGCAAGGTGGTCATGTTGTCCTGTTGGAGGTACTCAGTAACAATACGACCCCCGTGTGCTGGCCATGGCAAGGTGGTCATGTTGTCCTGTTGGAGGTACTCAGTAACAATATGACCCCGTGTGCTGGCCATGGCAAGGTGGTCATGTTGTCCTGTTGGAGGTACTCAGTAACAATATGACCCCCGTGTGCTGGCCATGGCAAGGTGGTCATGTTGTCCTGTTGGAGGTACTCAGTAACAATATGACCCCCGTGTGCTGGCCATGGCAAGGTGGTCATGTTGTCCTGTTGGAGGTACTCAGTAACAATATGAACCCCGTGTGCTGGCCATGGCAAGGTGGTCATGTTGTCCTGTTGGAGGTACTCAGTAACAATACGACCCCCGTGTGCTGGCCATGACAAGGTGGTCATGTTGTCCTGTTGGAGGTACTCAGTAACAATACGACCCCCGTGTGCTGGCCATGACAAGGTGGTCATGTTGTCCTGTTGGAGCTATTCAGTAACAATACGACCCCCGTGTGCTGGCCATGGCAAGATGGTCATGTTGTCCTGTTGGAGGTACTCAGTAACAATATGACCCCCGTGTGCTGGCCATGGCAAGGTGGTCATGTTGTCCTGTTGGAGGTACTCAGTAACAATATGACCCCGTGTGCTGGCCATGGCAAGGTGGTCATGTTGTCCTGTTGGAGGTACTCAGTAACAATATGACCCCCGTGTGCTGGCCATGGCAAGGTGGTCATGTTGTCCTGTTGGAGGTACTCAGTAACAATATGACCCCGTGTGCTGGCCATGGCAAGGTGGTCATGTTGTCCTGTTGGAGGTACTCAGTAACAATACGACCCCCGTGCTGGCCATGGCAAGGTGGTCATGTTGTCCTGTTGGAGGTACTCAGTAACAATATGACCCCCGTGTGCTGGCCATGGCAAGGTGGTCATGTTGTCCTGTTGGAGGTACTCAGTAACAATATGACCCCCGTGTGCTGGCCATGGCAAGGTGGTCATGTTGTCCTGTTGGAGGTACTCAGTAACAATATGACCCCCGTGTGCTGGCCATGGCAAGGTGGTCATGTTGTCCTGTTGGAGGTACTCAGTAACAATATGACCCCCGTGTGCTGGCCATGGCAAGGTGGTCATGTTGTCCTGTTGGAGGTACTCAGTAACAATATGACCCCGTGTGCTGGCCATGGCAAGGTGGTCATGTTGTCCTGTTGGAGGTACTCAGTAACAATATGAACCCCGTGTGCTGGCCATGGCAAGGTGGTCATGTTGTCCTGTTGGAGGTACTCAGTAACAATATGACCCCCGTGTGCTGGCCATGGCAAGGTGGTCATGTTGTCCTGTTGGAGGTACTCAGTAACAATACGACCCCCGTGTGCTGGCCATGACAAGGTGGTCATGTTGTCCTGTTGGAGCTACTCAGTAACAATACGACCCCCGTGTGCTGGCCATGACAAGGTGGTCATGTTGTCCTGTTGGAGCTACTCAGTAACAATACGACCCCCGTGTGCTGGCCATGGCAAGGTGGTCATGTTGTCCTGTTGGAGGTACTCAGTAACAATATGACCCCCGTGTGCTGGCCATGGCAAGGTGGTCATGTTGTCCTGTTGGAGGTACTCAGTAACAATATGACCCCCGTGTGCTGGCCATGGCAAGGTGGTCATGTTGTCCTGTTGGAGGTACTCAGTAACAATATGACCCCCGTGCTGGCCATGGCAAGGTGGTCATGTTGTCCTGTTGGAGGTACTCAGTAACAATATGACCCCCGTGTGCTGGCCATGGCAAGGTGGTCATGTTGTCCTGTTGGAGGTACTCAGTAACAATATGACCCCCGTGTGCTGGCCATGGCAAGGTGGTCATGTTGTCCTGTTGGAGGTACTTCAGTAACAATATGACCCCGTGTGCTGGCCACTCATTGCATGGCAAGGTGGTCATGTTGTCCTGTTGGAGGTACTCAGTAACAATATGACCCCCGTGTGCTGGCCATGACAAGGTGGTCATGTTGTCCTGTTGGAGGTACTCAGTAACAATACGACCCCCGTGTGCTGGCCATGACAAGGTGGTCATGTTGTCCTGTTGGAGCTATTCAGTAACAATACGACCCCCGTGTGCTGGCCATGGCAAGATGGTCATGTTGTCCTGTTGGAGGTACTCAGTAACAATATGACCCCCGTGTGCTGGCCATGGCAAGGTGGTCATGTTGTCCTGTTGGAGGTACTCAGTAACAATATGACCCCCGTGTGCTGGCCATGGCAAGGTGGTCATGTTGTCCTGTTGGAGGTACTCAGTAACAATATGACCCCCGTGTGCTGGCCATGGCAAGGTGGTCATGTTGTCCTGTTGGAGGTACTCAGTAACAATATGACCCCCGTGTGCTGGCCATGGCAAGGTGGTCATGTTGTCCTGTTGGAGGTACTCAGTAACAATATGACCCCCGTGTGCTGGCCATGGCAAGGTGGTCATGTTGTCCTGTTGGAGGTACTCAGTAACAATATGACCCCCGTGTGCTGGCCATGGCAAGGTGGTCATGTTGTCCTGTTGGAGGTACTCAGTAACAATATGACCCCGTGTGCTGGCCATGGCAAGGTGGTCATGTTGTCCTGTTGGAGGTACTTCTCAGTAACAATATGACCCCGTGTGCAAATGCTATGGCATAAGGTGGTCATGTTGTCCTGTTGGAGGTACTCAGGTAACAATATGACCCCCGTGTGCTGGCCATGGCAAGGTGGTCATGTTGTCCTGTTGGAGGTACTCAGTAACAATATGACCCCGTGTGCTGGCCATGGCAAGGTGGTCATGTTGTCCTGTTGAGGGTAAATTCAGTAACAATATGACCCCCGTGTGCTGGCCATGGCAAGGTGGTCATGTTGTCCTGTTGGAGGTACTCGAGTAACAATACGACCCCCGTGTGCTGGCCATGGCAAGGTGGTCATGTTGTCCTGTTGGAGGTACTCAGTAACAATATGACCCCGTGTGCTGGCCATGACAAGGTGGTCATGTTGTCCTGTTGGAGGTACTCAGTAACAATACGACCCCGTGTGCTGGCCATGGCAAGGTGGTCATGTTGTCCTGTTGGAGGTACTCAGTAACAATATGACCCCCGTGTGCTGGCCATGGCAAGGTGGTCATGTTGTCCTGTTGAGGTACTCAGTAAACAATATGACCCCCGTGCGCTGGCCATGACAAGGTGGTCATGTTGTCCTGTTGGAGGTACTCAGTAACAATACATGACCCCGTGTGCTGGCCATGGCAAGGTGGTCATGTTGTCCCTGTTGGAGGTACTCAGTAACAATATGACCCCCGTGTGCTGGCCATGGCAAGGTGGTCATGTTGTCCTGTTGGAGGTACTCAGTAACAATATGACCCCGTGTGCTGGCCATGGCAAGGTGGTCATGTTGTCCTGTTGGAGGTACTCAGTAACAATACGACCCCGTGTGCTGGCCATGGCAAGGTGGTCATGTTGTCCTGTTGGAGGTACTCAGTAACAATATGACCCCCGTGTGCTGGCCATGGCAAGGTGGTCATGTTGTCCTGTTGAGGTAATCAGTAACAATATGACCCCGTGTGCTGGCCATGGCAAGGTGGTCATGTTGTCCTGTTGAGGTACTCAGTAACAATATGACCCCCGTGTGCTGGCCATGGCAAGGTGGTCATGTTGTCCTGTTGGAGGAATACTCAGTAACAATACGACCCGTGTGCTGGGCCATGCGGCAAGATGGTCATGTTGTCCTGTTGAGGTACTCAGTAACAATACGACCCCCGTGTGCTGGCCATGGCAAGGTGGTCATGTTGTCCTGTTGGAGGTACTCAGTAACAATACGACCCCGTGTGCTGGCCATGGCAAGGTGGTCATGTTGTCCTGTTGGAGGGTACTCAGTAACAATACGACCCCGTGTGCTGGCCATGGCAAGGTGGTCATGTTGTCCTGTTGGAGGTACTCAGTAACAATACGACCCCTGTGTGCCGGCCATGACAAGGTGGTCATGTTGTCCTGTTGGAGGTACTCAGTAACAATACGACCCCTCGTGCCTGGCCATGACAAGGTGGTCATGTTGTCCTGTTGGAGCTATTCAGTAACAATACGACCCCCGTGTGCTGGCCATGGCAAGATGGTCATGTTGTCCTGTTGGAGGTACTCAGTAACAATATGACCCCCGTGTGCTGGCCATGGCAAGGTGGTCATGTTGTCCTGTTGGAGGTACTCAGTAACAATATGACCCCCGTGTGCTGGCCATGGCAAGGTGGTCATGTTGTCCTGTTGGAGACTACTCAGTAACAATATGACCCCGTGTGCTGGCCATGGCAAGGTGGTCATGTTGTCCTGTTGGAGGTACTCAGTAACAATATGACCCCCGTGTGCTGGCCATGGCAAGGTGGTCATGTTGTCCTGTTGGAGCTACTCAGTAACAATACGACCCCCGTGTGCTGGCCATGGCAAGGTGGTCATGTTGTCCTGTTGGAGGTACTCAGTAACAATATGACCCCCGTGTGCTGGCCATGACAAGGTGGTCATGTTGTCCTGTTGGAGCTACTCAGTAACAATATGACCCCCGTGTGCTGGGCCATGACAAGGTGGTCATGTTGTCCCTTAGTTGGAGGTATTCAGTAACAATATGACCCCCGTGTGCTGGCCATGACAAGGTGGTCATGTTGTCCTGTTGGAGGTACTCAGTAACAATATGACCCCGTGCGCTGGCCATGGCAAGGTGGTCATGTTGTCCTGTTGGAGGTACTCAGTAACAATATGACCCCCGTGTGCTGGCCATGGCAAGGTGGTCATGTTGTCCTGTTGGAGGTACTCAGTAACAATATGACCCCCGTGTGCTGGCCATGGCAAGGTGGTCATGTTGTCCTGTTGGAGGTACTCGAGTAACAATATGACCCCGTGTGCTGGCCATGGCAAGGTGGTCATGTTGTCCTGTTGGAGGTACTCAGGTAACAATATGACCCCGTGTGCTGGCCATGACAAGGTGGTCATGTTGTCCTGTTGGAGGTACTCAGTAACAATATGACCCCGTGTGCTGGCCATGGCAAGGTGGTCATGTTGTCCTGTTGAGCTACTCAGTAACAATACGACCCCCGTGTGCTGGCCATGGCAAGATGGTCATGTTGTCCTGTTGGAGGTACTCAGTAACAATACGACCCCCGTGTGCTGGCCATGGCAAGATGGTCATGTTGTCCTGTTGGAGGTACTCAGTAACAATATGACCCCCGTGCTGGCCATGGCAAGGTGGTCATGTTGTCCTGTTGAGGTACTCAGTAACAATATGACCCCCGTGTGCTGGCCATGGCAAGGTGGTCATGTTGTCCTGTTGGAGGTACTCAGTAACAATATGACCCCCGTGTGCTGGCCATGGCAAGGTGGTCATGTTGTCCTGTTGGAGGTACTCAGTAACAATATGACCCCCGTGTGCTGGCCATGACAAGGTGGTCATGTTGTCCTGTTGGAGGTACTTCAGTAACAATACGACCCCGTGTGCTGGCCATGGCAAGGTGGTCATGTTGTCCTGTTGGAGCTACTCAGTAACAATACGACCCCGTGTGCTGGCCATGACAAGGTGGTCATGTTGTCCTGTTGAGGTATTCAGTAACAATACGACCCCCGTGTGCTGGCCATGGCAAGGTGGTCATGTTGTCCTGTTGAGGTACTCAGTGAACAATATGACCCCGTGTGCTGGCCATGGCAAGGTGGTCATGTTGTCCTGTTGAGGTACTCAGTAACAATATGACCCCGTGTGCTGGCCATGGCAAGGTGGTCATGTTGTCCTGTTGAGGTACTCAGTAACAATACGACCCCCGTGTGCTGGCCATGGCAAGGTGGTCATGTTGTCCTGTTGGAGGTACTCAGTAACAATATGACCCCCGTGTGCTGGCCATGGCAAGGTGGTCATGTTGTCCTGTTGGAGGTACTCAGTAACAATATGACCCCGTGTGCTGGCCATGGCAAGGTGGTCATGTTGTCCTGTTGAGGTAATTTCCAGCAACAATATGACCCCCGTGTGCTGGCCATGGCAAGGTGGTCATGTTGTCCTGTTGGAGGTACTCAGTAACAATATGACCCCCGTGTGCTGGCCATGACAAGGTGGTCATGTTGTCCTGTTGGAGCTACTCAGTAACAATATGACCCCCGTGTGCTGGCCATGACAAGGTGGTCATGTTGTCCTGTTGGAGGTACTCAGTAACAATACGACCCCCGTGTGCTGGCCATGACAAGGTGGTCATGTTGTCCTGTTGGAGCTACTCAGTAACAATACGACCCCCGTGTGCTGGCCATGACAAGGTGGTCATGTTGTCCTGTTGGAGGTACTCAGTAACAATACGACCCCCGTGTGCTGGCCATGGCAAGGTGGTCATGTTGTCCTGTTGGAGGTACTCAGTAACAATATGACCCCCGTGTGCTGGCCATGGCAAGGTGGTCATGTTGTCCTGTTGGAGGTAATCAGTAACAATATGACCCCCGTGTGCTGGCCATGGCAAGGTGGTCATGTTGTCCTGTTGGAGGTACTCAGTAACAATATGACCCCCGTGTGCTGGCCATGGCAAGGTGGTCATGTTGTCCTGTTGGAGGTACTCAGTAACAATACGACCCCCGTGTGCTGGCCATGGCAAGGTGGTCATGTTGTCCTGTTGGAGGTACTCAGTAACAATATGACCCCCGTGTGCTGGCCATGGCAAGGTGGTCATGTTGTCCTGTTGGAGGTACTCAGTAACAATATGACCCCCGTGCTGGCTGGCCATGGCAAGGTGGTCATGTTGTCCTGTTGGAGGTACTCAGTAACAATATGACCCCGTGTGCTGGCCATGGCAAGGTGGTCATGTTGTCCTGTTGGAGGTACTCAGTAACAATATGACCCCCGTGTGCTGGCCATGGCAAGGTGGTCATGTTGTCCTGTTGGAGGTACTCAGTAACAATATGAACCCCGTGTGCTGGCCATGGCAAGGTGGTCATGTTGTCCTGTTGGAGGTACTCAGTAACAATATGACCCCCGTGTGCTGGCCATGGCAAGGTGGTCATGTTGTCCTGTTGGAGGTACTCAGTAACAATACGACCCCCGTGTGCTGGCCATGACAAGGTGGTCATGTTGTCCTGTTGGAGGTACTCAGTAACAATACGACCCTGTTGGAGCTATTCGTGCCCCGTGGCCATGACAAGGTGGTCATGTTGTCCCGTTGGAGGTACTCAGTAACAATATGACCCCGTGTGCTGGCCATGACAAGGTGGTCATGTTGTCCTGTTGGAGGTACTCAGTAACAATATGACCCCCGTGTGCTGGCCATGGCAAGGTGGTCATGTTGTCCTGTTGGAGGTACTCAGTAACAATACGACCCCCGTGTGCTGGCCATGACAAGGTGGTCATGTTGTCCTGTTGGAGCTACTCAGTAACAATACGACCCCCGTGTGCTGGCCATGGCAAGGTGGTCATGTTGTCCTGTTGGAGGTACTCAGTAACAATACGACCCCCGTGTGCTGGCCATGGCAAGGTGGTCATGTTGTCCTGTTGGAGGTACTCAGTAACAATAAGACCCCCGTGTGCTGGCCATGACAAGGTGGTCATGTTGTCCTGTTGGAGGTACTCAGTAACAATATGACCCCCGTGTGCTGGCCATGACAAGGTGGTCATGTTGTCCTGTTGGAGGTAACTCAGTAACAATATGACCCCGTGTGCTGGCCATGGCAAGGTGGTCATGTTGTCCTGTTGGAGGTACTCAGTAACAATATGACCCCCGTGTGCTGGCCATGGCAAGGTGGTCATGTTGTCCTGTTGGAGGTACTTCAGTAACAATATGACCCCGTGTGCTGGCCATGGCAAGGTGGTCATGTTGTCCTGTTGGAGGTAACATTCAGTAACAATATGACCCCCGTGTGCTGGCCATGGCAAGGTGGTCATGTTGTCCTGTTGAGGTACTCAGTAACAATATGACCCCGTGTGCTGGCCATGGCAAGGTGGTCATGTTGTCCTGTTGGAGGTACTCAGTAACAATATGACCCCGTGTGCTGGCCATGGCAAGGTGGTCATGTTGTCCTGTTGGAGGTAATCAGTAACAATATGACCCCGTGTGTGCTGGCCATGGCAAGGTGGTCATGTTGTCCTGTTGGAGGTACTCAGTAACAATACGACCCCCGTGTGCTGGCCATGGCAAGGTGGTCATGTTGTCCTGTTGGAGGTACTCAGTAACAATATGACCCCCGTGTGCTGGCCATGGCAAGGTGGTCATGTTGTCCTGTTGGAGGTACTCAGTAACAATATGACCCCGTGTGCTGGCCATGGCAAGGTGGTCATGTTGTCCTGTTGAGGTACTCAGTAACAATATGACCCCGTGTGCTGGCCATGGCAAGGTGGTCATGTTGTCCTGTTGGAGGTACTCAGTAACAATACGACCCCCGTGTGCTGGCCATGGCAAGGTGGTCATGTTGTCCTGTTGGAGGTACTCAGTAACAATATGACCCCCGTGTGCTGGCCATGGCAAGGTGGTCATGTTGTCCTGTTGGAGGTACTCAGTAACAATATGACCCCCGTGTGCTGGCCATGGCAAGGTGGTCATGTTGTCCTGTTGGAGGTACTCAGTAACAATATGACCCCCGTGTGCTGGCCATGGCAAGGTGGTCATGTTGTCCTGTTGGAGGTACTCAGTAACAATATGACCCCTGTGTGCTGGCCATGGCAAGGTGGTCATGTTGTCCTGTTGGAGGTACTCAGTAACAATATGACCCCGTGTGCTGGCCATGGCAAGGTGGTCATGTTGTCCTGTTGGAGGTACTCAGTAACAATATGACCCCCGTGTGCTGGCCATGGCAAGGTGGTCATGTTGTCCTGTTGGAGGTACTCAGTAACAATATGACCCCCGTGAGCTGGCCATGGCAAGGTGGTCATGTTGTCCTGTTGGAGGTACTCAGTAACAATATGACCGCCGTGTGCTGGCCATGGCAAGGTGGTCATGTTGTCCTGTTGGAGGTACTCAGTAACAATACGACCCCCGTGTGCTGGCCATGGCAAGGTGGTCATGTTGTCCTGTTGGAGGTACTCAGTAACAATATGACCCCCGTGTGCTGGCCATGGCAAGGTGGTCATGTTGTCCTGTTGGAGGTACTCAGTAACAATATGACCCCCGTGTGCTGGCCATGGCAAGGTGGTCATGTTGTCCTGTTGGAGGTACTCAGTAACAACAATACGACCCCGTGTGCTGGCCATGGCAAGGTGGTCATGTTGTCCTGTTGGAGGTATGACTCCTGTTGGAGGTAACAATATGACCCCCGTGTGCTGGCCATGACAAGGTGGTCATGTTGTCCTGTTGGAGCTACTCAGTAACAATACGACCCCCGTGTGCTGGCCATGGCAAGGTGGTCATGTTGTCCTGTTGGAGGTACTCAGTAACAATATGACCCCCGTGTGCTGGCCATGACAAGGTGATCATGTTGTCCTGTTGGAGGTACTCAGTAACAATATGACCCCGTGTGGCGGCCATGACAAGGTGGTCCATGTTGTCCTGTTGGAGGTACTCAGTAACAATATGACCCCCGTGTGCTGTGCATGACAAGGTGGTCATGTTGTCCTGGCCATGGCAAGGTGGTCATGTTGTCCTGTTGGAGGTACTCAGTAACAATACGACCCCCGTGTGCTGGCCATGGCAAGGTGGTCATGTTGTCCTGTTGGAGGTACTCAGTAACAATACGACCCCCGTGTGCTGGCCATGGCAAGGTGGTCATGTTGTCCTGTTGGAGGTACTCAGTAACAATATGACCCCCGTGTGCTGGCCATGGCAAGGTGGTCATGTTGTCCTGTTGGAGGTACTCAGTAACAATATGACCCCGTGTGCTGGCCATGGCAAGGTGGTCATGTTGTCCTGTTGGAGGTACTCAGTAACAATATGACCCCGTGTGCTGGCCATGGCAAAGGTGGTCATGTTGTCCTGTTGGAGGTACTCAGTAACAATATGACCCCCGTGTGCTGGCCAGCTGGCAAGGTGGTCATGTTGTCCTGTTGAGGTACTCAGTATAACAATATGACCCCCGTGTGCTGGCCATGGCAAGGTGGTCATGTTGTCCTGTTGGAGGTACCAGTAACAATACGACCCCCGTGTGCTGGCCATGACAAGGTGGTCAT